>NC_133621.1:32296647-32539147 GCF_048593235.1 Sminthopsis crassicaudata | reverse complement strand
AATGATTCTGAGATTGGAGCTAGGAAGAAAGTGGAAATTATTTCTTACATTTAAGGGTTCAGTTTACCACTGAAATTGCTTTCATTTAATTCAAGCAGCAACTGATAGCACAGAAACACTTAAACAAAATTAAACAGAAATCTTTCACGTTATGAGAGGCTCTTATGTGTGCTTTGTGCTACATTTTTTCCTTTCTTTTCTTTCTTTGTTAAATACAGTTTCCCAAGGAAGAATGGCAGAGCTCACATTCTCTGTAGCTCCTTCTAGTTTCCCATATCGGGAGGGAGATGACTGCCTGGAGGGCTTGGGGCCTCCCAGCTACGGTAACTCCCCATCATTTATTGCTTTTCCATTCTTGACATTTGAACTTGCCACCGTCTGTTTTATTCCGTCGGGTGATATTTGAACAACACGGATGCACACAGTCGGAAACAAACTTGGAACCGCTAATGAGTGTTATTCTGTGTCGGTTTTGTGAGTTCTGCTAACCCCCTTCTAGCAAGTTGGTCTTGATCCGTCCACATGGTACAGTTGGTTAAAATCGGCTGAGCAAATTCACAGTCATCGGGAAGATTTTTTTTGCAGGGTTCAGGCAGTGTGGTTATTGGTGGCTGCCAGTAACTGATGCTGGTTTTGTGACTGTGGTGGCCCCATGCCCACTTTTCTTGCCTGTGGTGTGGATGTGAAGCACAAAGGAAGACGGGGCTTGTTGGAATCGCCGCAAGGAGGAATGAGAGAAAGAGCTGATCAGAACTGGAGCAGTTTGCAATTGACAAGAAGAACGTTCAATTTAAAACAAGGTTTGGCCTGATGTATCTGGGGCATCTGATTGTCTTAGGCTGAAAGTATTTCAGTGCATTTTTACTGTCTCTAAAGTAAAGAATTGTTTAATTAGTAAAAATAAAAAAAAGCTACTTACAGGAGAAATGATTGAGGGACTTATTTTCTGCTTAAGTAATACTGAGGTTAAATGGTCTTCCAAATCTGTGCTGACTCACAGCAGCTTCTGCAAGGAAAACGCCATCTCCACTTGAGGCACCCAAGGTGTCTAATCTTAACGGGGAGTTTCTATGATGACTCGGGCAGAGGGTCTGGCAGCCTCATCTGTGAGGAGGGAGAGATGGGGACCCGCTTCCCTGGGAAACTCATTGGTTCTTAAAGCCATGCCTGCTGGCTGCCTCTGGAGGTCAGCTAGAGGCCACTCATTCCTCAGACAGATAGGCGGAAATCGTATGCCTGAGATGCCCTCAAAGATGGCAATGAGGAGAAGAGATGGCGCTGGGAAAATAGAAGAAACCTCTGAGGGATAAATAATTTAAAACCCTTCAGAGGGAAGCAGTAAATAACAACTTCTTAATGTTTCCTACAGAAGAAAAAAAGAGCAATGCTTAACATCTGTATATATTGCTTTTTTTTTTTTTTTTCCTTTTGGAAAGAAAAGGAAAACAAAAAAGATTTACAAAGAATAACTGTTGAAATGGGAAGGATCTAGGGTAGTTTTCCATACAGAAAAAAAATATTTGTAATACAGTCTTTGTGTGTGTGTGTGTGTGTGTGTGTGTGTGTTTCTGTATGCATGCATGTACCTTGATATGCATTGACACATAGAATGGGGATTGATCTTCCTAACTGTGGCATTCTTTCCATCTTCCTCTCTGAGATTGACACGAGAGGTCTAGACATCAGGAAACAAGGCTTAGGGTGGGACGCTTAAGCAGTGGCCAAGCCTGGAATTCCTGCCTTGTCAGGGCCTTGCTTCCTGCAGACTTTTACACACACACTTTTAGAAGTACAAATGAAGATCAGCAAGGCGAGCTGCTAGAACTGGCTCGTGGCTCTCTTCTTAGCAGGTTCTGTGTGTGTGTGTGTGTGTGTGTGTGTGTGTGTGTGTGTGTGTGTGTGTGTGTGTGTGTGTGTGTGTCATTTACAAATGCAAAGATAACAGCAAGTTCTTAGTTGGCACTAAATGGGGACTGTTAAGTATGAGAAATGATGTCGAATGGTCATTATATTATGCCTCACAGCGAAACACACCTGTACTTTTTATGTAATTCATTGACTGGTTATAGATGCTGTGCGAGAGAGGAAAAAATTAGTGCAGTTTTACCATTTATGCTGCTGGTTAAAATATTAATGGGCACAGAGTGTTGCATGCTCATTTCTGTTGATTTTTAATTACAGTAATTCATTTTGCACAAAGCATGTTGATGCCTTTGCCGGAGACATTAGCTAAGTAGCTTAACAAAGATGTTTTTGAGAGAGCTTTACTGTGCATACAGAATAAAGAAGAGAGCCTGCTTTCTGTCTTGTCTGATAAAAGTTGGGCAAAAGGGCAGATGATGAAACCAAACAATACCAAGCAAAGCATCATGGTCTAGAGCCGGTGCTCTGGCATATCAGATTTAGGGTGTTCTGGGTACCCAGGACTTGGAAATCTTTCACCTTTCTTGGTGATTTCCAGGCCCATTTTACTTAGACCCAGAAGCCTTCAGTAGAGGAGGAAGCCAGGATTCTGCTCACTTTTCTATTTTAAAAGGAGCAAAGATGATACCTTCCCCGATGCTGGCAGACATGCTGGCCCATTGGCTTTAAAAAAAAAAAAAAAATCTCCATTTGGGTAGTGGTGATAGGTTGGCAGCAATGGGAAAAGGAAGGTGAGGATATGCCAGGTAATCTCCTTTGACAGGTTGCTCTGGGCTGGAGCAGACGTTATTTTCCCTAAAGGGTCACAGCTCAAGAATATAGATGATTGGCTATGTGGAAAAGAATGAGGAGAGAAGGGAGGAAATAGTTCTGCTCACCAGCATCTCCTTTGTGAAAAAGAATAGTGCTTCTCTGCCTAAATACTGCTGAATTGACATGTGCATGGTGGGAGAACTCAGGCAAGTGTGCACCTGGGAGGGGCCTTGAAGGTGATGGCTAGTGTGAACTTACACGAGACCGTTGTGACCTAGCTGTCTCAGATTTTAAGAGCCCTTCCGTTATCCTCGGCAACAGCTACTGCTGCTAAGTCACCAGAGAACTCTGACTAGCTCTTTATCAGGCTAGTTTTCTCATTTCCAGTATGTGTTTCCTGGATGCATGTGTCTCTACCAGCTGGAATTGCACTCTCACCAGCTCTCTGTGACCCACTGCCTCTTAGTGAGTAGAGGAGGTCAGGCAAAATGATAATGAGACCCCACCTCCCCTTCTCTTTCTTCTTCACAAGAGATATTTACGGGCAATCCCTTTGTCCAACACTGTTTTCTCTGGAATATACTAAGTGAATGCCAGGAGGGAACAATGAACTTTACCATGTGGATCATTTGTCTCCACCATACTAGTGATGGTTCTTAGCTTATTTAGACTTTATCTTTTGCCAGAGCCAGGTCATGAGGGGTAGGAGGGTGGGGGAGCTCAATATTCCTTCTGAAAGTTCTCTTACCCCAAGAATCATTGGGACTTTGAGGAATATAATTACTTCATCCTTACCTTGAATAAAGGCATTGAACTGTAGTGCCATTGATCATTTTTCTTGTAATGAAGTCTACCAAGAAGCTAGTTTTCTTATTGGCCATTTCTAAACAGGACCAGAAAGGCTCACAGGTATTCAGTGGATGTCTAATTCACTCTATCTATTTTTTAGAGGATGATCAGCAGATGATACTCTGGCCTTAATTCTATAGGACCCGAGTTCTGTCTCAGGCTTGACCCAGGCTTGGAAAGGAGGATGGATTTATTTCAACGAGTAATTATTAAGCAACTATTATATACCAAATACTAGGGATACAAATTGGGGAAGGAAAAAAAAATCAAGCTTTTGTTCTAAGAAACTTCTATTCCACGGGAGGAAATAATAAATGTATAACAATTAAACATGAATATATGCAAAATACTAAATTATTTCATAAAAGGAAAGACTAGCATTATTCCAGTGCTGCAGAGATATGAAAAAAGAGAATTATTACTCAGAAGCATCAATCAGGTGAGGAAGGAGAGCTAATGCAACTGTTTTAGGCCATTGAAATCTCAGAGAATTCATCCAGTCCAATAGCTGGTAGGATGCTAAGGTCATTTATGAATGAATAGGGTAAACTTTTGAAAGACAGAGTCAGCTCAATTCACTAGAGATGTATCTAATGCTATTTGAATAGGAAAATTGTGTACTGTCCCCTGACCATAGAGAAACATTAACAAGAGGCAGTGTATTGAACTCCTTATCTTTTTGGTGAATGGAACACTATCTTCTTTCTCTATTATCTATCTAATCTCTCTCTCTTTCTCTCTTTCTCTCTCTCTCTCTCTCTCTCTCTCTCTCTCTTTCTCTCTCTCTCTCTCTCTGTCTCTCTGTCTCTGTCTCTGTCTCTCTGTCTCTGTCTCTCTGTCTCTCTGTCTCTCTCTGTCTCTCTCTCTCTCTGTCTCTCTCTCTCTGTCTCTCTCTCTGTCTCTCTCTCTCTCTCTCTCTCTCTCTCTCTCTCTCTCTCTCTGTGTCTCTCTCTGTCTCTCTCTCTCCATATCCATCTATTATCTTTCCATCCATCATATATCTTCCATTTGCCTATTTGTCTATTTGTCTTCCCTCTCACCCTTTTAACAACTTATTCTACTGTCTGTCTCCCCAGTTTATATTCTCTGTTTATCTATCTAATCTATTCTATTTATTTTTTCATCTATAAATCCTGTCTTTCTGTCTCCTATTTTTCTGTCTCCCCCTCTTATTTATCTGTCCTGTATGACTATTTTTCTATCATCTCTCCCTCCTTCCATTCTTTCTCCCTCTTCCTCCCTCCTTTCCTCCCTTCTTCCCACTCTTCCTCTCCCTCTCTCTGTCTGTTCTGTCTCTCTGTCTCTATCTCTCTTTCTGTCTCTCTCTCTCTCCTTCCCTCCCATCTCTTTTACTTTCTATCTATCAATATATCTATCCCCATTACAATGAAATGTGGACTCATCCTGGGTAGGAATGATTTCATTCTCTGTAATAGCACTCCCTGTGCCCAGCACAGTGCCTGCCATGCATTGGACACTCAATAAGCACTTTGGGATGGATTTTGATGCCATTGTCATTTCTAGTTATAAGCCATCACACCCTCTCCCATTCCCTTACCAATCTTCCCTTAGAACAAAGAGGAGCAGGTCATCAAGGCTGACCAAGAAAACCTCCCAATCTGATGCTGTCTGATGCTGTATCATTTTTGCCCCTTCTGTGGGAGATACAGTTCTAGGAGGGAATGGAAGATGAACAAAGAGATGGAGTGAGAGAGAGGTTTAATGGGCCCTCCCACAAGCTCTGCTGTTGATGCTGTACAAGTATCTGGGATCTATCACTTAATTGCTCCTTGCTTCATTTTCTGTCTTTAGGATAGAAGGAAATGCTGTGAGGGATGGAGGGAAGCTCTGGAGATAAAATTGGGGGGGACCTGCGTTTGAATCCTGACACTAGCATTTAAAGTATAACCGGAGATGGACCAGTTGTTTAGTCTTGCTAAGAATCTCAGTGTTCTCACTGAGAAGATAAGGTTGGTGATATGTGTGCTCCCAATGTCACAAATACACAGACCTTGGCTGTCAGGGTTTGCATGACTGAAACAATTAGTATACAGTGATGCTGAGTTGGGTCCACAATTTAATAAGGGCAAAGTGATATTATAGACAGTGTGCTGGATATGGAGGCACGGGACCTGAGTTCGAATTCTGTCTGCCTGGGCCACTTCAAATCAGATCTTCCTGATTCCAGGCCCCATGCTCTGTCCACTACACTACCCAGCTGTCTCATGAAGGAAGAGCTTCTTGGCATATTGGTGGGAATCCTCTGGTGAATTTATGAGAAGACATGGACAAGATCACATGAGATGGGTTGTCAGGGATGATCTTGAACCTGAACCATTGGAAAGAATATCCAATTTGCTGAGATCACATATTCATCTAAGATCCAAAAGACATCTCAGTAGCCATCTAGTCCATCCCCTACCTAAATAAGAATCCCCTTCTACAAATTCTTTGACAAGCTACCAACTTTTTCCAGAAGATGTCCAGTGAGGGTCAACTTGCTACCTCCTCAAGTAGCCCTTTCCACTTTGGTATTAGAATTCTTTGATAAAAATTTAGTCTTCATCCACTCCTGTAGACTGTCACCAACCAGAGATTGAATGACTTCTACTTCAGATGGAAAAGTATGTGAATGATAATCTCTGCCATATTTGTCCCATATATACATTCTGTCCTAGCCATATTGGAATATTGCCTATTCTTTCACCTGAATGTGCCATCTTTGCATGTTTAGAATACATGCTCTATTTATTTCTACCTTTTAGAATCCTCTTTTTCAAGGCTTATATCAGACGCTGCTTCCTACAAGTTGCCTTTCTTAATTTTCTAAGGATTCTCAAAAGTCTTCTCCAGCAGCACCCCCTTATATAGTTCTATCTACCTCCAGCAGTCCCATTGCACCAATGGATTTAACCCAAGCATATTTACAGTTTTATCTTTTAGTATTCAGTAGCTTAAAAACTATTCTTGATCTCTTAAAGGAACTCTGACAATGATAGCAAGGGTCTCATTTCTAATATTCTAAATTTTAAACCAGGGAAACTGCCCCATGTTACCATAATTCTGATCTTTCCATTTAGTTGTATTAAGATGAATTCTTTAAGTATCCCTGAATTTTCTGTTTTTGAGATACTTTCTGTGTTTTTATGATTAACAAGATATTAAACCTTTCCCATTTGAATCAAGTCAAAGAGTCAAATAAAGTCAAGGTTTTTATTTTATTTTATTTATCTTTTTCAGCACTCTGACAAATTAGTCCTGGTCTTACTTTTTTGTCAATGCTGCATTATATCATCTCCTCTCCTATTTCCTTGCTTAGAAAATAAGTCATACCAATTGGTTTCTGGTAGCAAAATGTTACGACCCAGAAAGATAAAACAGAGTGGAGATATATCCTTCCTTTTGTAAAGTGAGACTTTTTCAAATATTCCTAGAAAAGGCTTGAGAAGTCTTGGTGAGCAAACAGCCCCCATTTTGAACTGCTCTGAAAAAGCAAATGAATGTTTTTTTAAAGTCTGCAGCACTCAATGCATTGTCTCTCAAGGCTTTCCCCTCTGATCTCTGTGATCTCATCACTCACAGAAAGCCAAACAGGAGCAATTATGGGCAGACCTTGGTGGCAGAACTGGTTGAGCTATGTTGACAAAAGATTTTTTCTGTCATATGGGTTGTTGAGTGTCTTCCATTAAATCATCAAAGGTCTGAATTACTATGAGGATGGGGTGAAGAGGACAGAACAAGACCAGCTTTCCATTACAAGGTTTTCTTTTTCAGTCTACTTTCTTCTTTGCTTCATTCATGGGAAATTATTGTGCTCAGTAAAGGAGAAAATCTTGTTTCCAGGAGGGAAGAGTTGAATATGATTCCACGCTGAGCTTTTCCACTGTGGCCTGTGAGGGAATTCCTGTCTGTGCAAAGCTTAGAGGACTCCAGATATGCTAAATGTTTGTGACAGTTGGTTTTGAGCATCATATGTGTGTCCATATTGTTACCTGGATTTTGTTTAAAAAAACAAATAGAAAGAAGATGAATCTCTGCCTTGATTTTAATATCTATACTGTCCTAAAAAGAAGGCCGAAGAGAATCATATATTGTGTCTTCTTCCCTCTATGTCCCTATTGTTCTTCACATCACTAAAAACTCAAGGATGTAAGGAAGTAAGGAAATACATTCTATTCAAACCTCATGAGATTACAGAATTATACATTCTAGAGATGATCAGAGGTCATCAAATCTAACCTGTTTATTTTATAGATAAGAAAATGGCACCATAGGGAAATGAAGTTACTCATCAAAGACATATACCTTATTATTATCCAAGATGGGATTTGAACTTATGGCTTCTTGACTTCAAGTGAAGTGCTCTGTCCACTATTCCACAGTGCTTCTGAAGTGTCAGTGGATGTGTCTGGACTTAGGCATATACAAAAACCCTACCCTTTGGGATATCGTCATGGATCTATAGTAGAAAATAATTGACCCCCCCAATTTTCTAAAATGGTGGGTGAGTCTCACTCTAAAATGCTGGGGAGGAATCAGTTATAATGGAGAAGGAATTTGACCAGTAAAAAGGATGCCAGGGGTCCTGAGTTTCAGTCTTGTCTTTTAACAATAAAACAAGCAGTTATTAAATATTCCTTATGGATAAAGCACTATCCAAGGTGCTGGCGATAAAATAATAAAAGCTTTCTATTTAAAGAATTTGCTTTCTATCTGGAGGATCTGATGTGTACATAAATAAGTAAACATAGATTATATACAGAGTAACTTCAAAGAGAAAACACTAATAACCAGGATGGGTGAGGGAAAGGCTTCCCATGGAAGGTGCTACTTGAATTGTGTTTAAAAAAAATAATGATAAATTCTAGGTCTCTCAAGGCTTTTCTTGAGAGACAGAGTGAGAAAAGAACATCTACTAGATGTGGGTAACCACCTGTACAAAACACGAAAAGAGATAGAATATGCAGTGGAATACTGGTAAATATTTAATAACCGGCTCTCTGGTATAAATAGACATATGATATACTTGTAAAATTAATCTGTATTCCTACAATTTTCCCCATCACTTTCTTAAACCTACATGATCAGCAGAACAATAAATCTCTAATTTGTAGTGTTTGCCAACTACTAAAGTATAGGTACTCACCCTGAAAATATAATAATAGACTCTATTGAGTCGGTTCGAACTTGCTTCAACACACCCTGGGCCAGTTGGAAGGGAAAGGGAAGTGAAAGGGATCAATAAGAAAAAAAATTTCAGAAACATGGATGGGAGATTGGTTTTGAAGGCTTAAAATGTGAGGCTGAGTTTTTATTTTCTTCTAGAAAGCTATTGAAGATATTTGAGTAGGGGAATAACTTCAGGAATGTTGATTTGGCAATTGTTTGGAAGATGTAGTGGATAAGGGAGAAAATGGAAGAAGGGAGACGAAATTAGGAGTTTCTTGCAATTGTGATGAAGATTTGAATGAGCTAAAGGCTGGGGAATGGAGAAGACAGAACCAATGGAAAAAGAATGTGGAGGGAAAGTTGACAAAATTTACCCACTGGCTAAGTCCAAAGGTGGAATGAATAGGGAGAGAGTCAAAGATGGTTCCAAGGTTGTAAACCTTGATGATGATGCCAGTAAGTGAAATAGGGAAGTTTGGTAGAGAGATGGATTTGGAGCCAGTAAGGGTGGAGGGAGCATATAATGAATCCCATTTTAGTCATGTTCATTTTGAAATGCCTCCAGAACCGCTAAGAGACCATGTCCAGAAGGTGGTTGATCTTGCAGGACTTTGGCGCTATCTCTCACTTACTCTTATTCATTGTTGTTACACTTAAACTTTCTTCATCTATATTACTAATTATATATGAACTCCATACCTCAGAAGACAACGGAAAAAAGTGCTCTATAGACCCTCAAAGCACTATGTAAATGTGACCTATTATTATTATTATAGTTCTCAAGTCTCCTAATCAATTAAATGAAGACCAATAGAATGAAAAGTTGTTTGTATTCTCACGGTGAGTTTTAGTGAACAAACCAGATTTGTGCCATGGATGAATTGGACTCTTTTATGCTTTTCACTTCTTCTGCAGGATACCACAAGCCTAGACTTAGCATCTGAAATTGCAAACTATTTCTAGCCCTCAACCCTTTCAACTAATTAGCCAACACTGCTAACGAGTGTTTGTCATTCATGCCAATGGTGATCGTTTGGGTTTGAGGGGGAAAAAATTATGAAAACTTATTGACCAGAGGAAAAACATCTTTACCAGCCAAAATGTCTGGCCTAATTTGCATAATCAGCATTGTCAATTTGCATAAATTTTGCGTCAGGCTGTATTCTGGGTGCCTTTAGCCCAAAATAAATTTTTCTAATTTTAAAGTTGTCATTTGTTGTTTTATTCCTCACTCTTTATACTCCTTCTAGGGGCATGTCATGGTCTCACCTTCAACCATCTGTTAGGGAGCTTTATAAGGCCCTTATTCTCAGCTGTTCTATTAACATACTTGACCTTTCATACATTGCTTTCCTTCCTCAGTTTTTTTCCCCAGAACTCAATATTTATTGCCCCATTTTTCTAGTAGTCCTCGTCCCAAAATCTCTTCCCTCCAATTATTTATTGAGTTATAACTCCCTCTCTGATATAGCTATGATTGACTGATCTCCTCTTCTTTTTTCATCAAGGGTCTCAATTCCTTTTTGGGGTCTTTTCTAGAATTCCCTCTGCTTAAGATTCTCTTCACTTGCTCTTTCTTCTATTTGCCCTTTTTAGGACTGAGTTTGAGGTTAACCCTAAAAAGAAACAGAAGTCTTGTTTTTTTGACCCCTTGGAAGAGCTGAGATTCTGTGGTTCTGATTTTTTTTTCAAGCTAAATATGGTATATTGTGCCTTAAACTTACATATAAACACTTGCACATGTATATATGTATGTGTATATCAATCATTTGTCTATTTATTCTATCATCTATATCTATTTACTTATCTATTCTGTCAATCTATCCTTTATATCTGTCGGTCTGTCTATCTCTCTATGTATCTACCTCTTTGTCTTTCTATTTAACCATCTATCCTACCTGTCTATCTAGTGTAGTAGACAGAGAACCAGCTTCTAAGTCAGGAAGAACTAACTGGTTCAAACCTAGCCTCTGATACAGGCCTCCTCTTAGCATTCTAGGTAACTCTCAAAAACTGTAATAGTTACAGAGAAGGCAAAGATATATATTAGTTGAGAGAATTTTCCTCTTCAGGAGTTCCCAGTGCCAGTGAAATCACAAATCTAGTAACTGTCACAATCCATATGAACAAGCACATTTTTGGGACCTCTGATCTCATTTGTGTAGTTGCGCTGAACTTCCAGTGTGATATTTCCTCTTCTAATGCTGACTGACAACTGGTCTGAAGCTCATAAACTTATGGAGTAGCTTGGGGGAACTGAGAGGTTAGGAAGCACTTTGCCCAGAGTCTCATAAACCAGATGTGCCAGAGATATGTTTTCAGAATGTTTGATTATGAGGATATCTTGCCCACTGTAGTTGATTTTCCTTTTAATTTTTTTTTGGACAAGACTTAAGAAAAGCATCTGTGCCCCATTAGACTGAGCATGCCTTGACCGACTGCATATTGATAACATAAAAGATAAATCATAAAGCTGAAGCCTGGAATGAACTTCTTTATGGACTGCTATCTTTGACTTTTCCCTATTTTCAAAATTTTATTCTTGTTATTAAAGCATAATAGGCTTCATGTACAGTTCAAGATGGATAAGCAAGAAGTAGAAAAAGTTAAGATGACAGTAAAAGACAATGATAAATGTTGGCAGGGATATGGGAAAACTGGGATACTAATGCATTGTTGGTGGAGTTGTGAACAGAGAGAAATTTGGAATTATGCCCAAAGGGCTATCAAACTATGCATACCCTTTGACCCAGCAGTACTATTACTAGGTCTGGATCCCAAGGAAATCATAAAGGAGGAAAAAGGATCCATATGTGGAAAAATATCTGCAGCAGCTTTTTCCATGGAAAATAAGTAGATGCCCATCAATTGGGGAATGGCTGAACAAATTGTGGCATATGAAGATAATGGAATATTACTGTTCTATAAAAAGGATGAAAAAGCTGATTTTAGCAAGATCTGGAAAAATTTGCACGAACTGCTTCTGAGTAAAACAAGTAGAACCAGCTATACATTGTACACAATAATAGCAAGAATGTTCGATGATCAACAGTGAGCCAAAGCAATCCCAATAGACTTTGGACAGAAAATGCCATCTGCATCCAGAAAAAGATCCTTAGATCCAGATCTAAGGAAACTGAATGAAATCAACACATGCTATGTTCATTTCTTTTTTCTTTTTTGTTTTGTTTTGTCTTGTTTTCTCTCTCTCATGGTTTTCTCTTTTGCTTTGATTTTTTTCTCCTAACATGATTCATAAAGTAATGTGCATTAAAAATAAATAAATTTACTAGGAAAAAAGTAGAAAAAGTTTCTAAATATACATTTAGATGATCAAAGATTGGTGTCAGGATCCCATGACCTCTGAATTTCACATTCTCACAATGTCAGACATGGGCATTATGGACGTACTGTGAAAGTAGGAAGGGCTTCATAAAATATTGCCAAGGACATGGAGGTCTGATCTCATGACACAGAGCCATTATTGTCCATAACATTAGTGTGATTCTCTTACAGTACTGATTGAGACTGCCTTTCATTGTCATGGAAAGATTTCACTTAGCCGTCTTAGCCTTCCCATCCTTACCCATAACCTCTTTGCTTTTCCCGTACCACAGTCAACTCTACAATGACAATAAAAGGACCAGTTAAGAATATCATCCTAGAATGCCAGAATCATAATAATTTTCTCCTTCTCCCTCCCTCTTCCTTCCCTTTTTCTCCTTCCCCTGTTCTCTGTCTCTCTCTGTCTCTCTGTCAGTTTCTCTTTCTCTCTGTCTCTGATTCCTTCCTCCTCTCCCCTTTTCCCTCCTCCACACTCTCTCTTCCCCCATTCCCATTGACTGCCTGAGAGCAAAAGAAAGGAAGACATTCTTGTTAGGACTATTTGGGAACAATTCCTGCCTTTCTGTTCTCACAGTTCAATTGCCTGCCTCTCTGATCACAGTAATAGATGAAGTACTTTCCACATGAGGTTAGACTAAAAATGGTAGCACTTTTTGGTCTGAAAAGATAAAGTTTGACACAGGCGATGATTGAAGTCTATAACATCATGAAAGGAAAATGCAGAATCTGCTCGTCAAATTCTGATTATAGCACTACTGAGTATTCCTTTAAACCAGGTGGCATTCTAAGACAAATAGAAGAAAATGCTAATTTACCTGGTAGATAGAAAACATATGATACTCTTGACTCTGGAAATCTGTCCAAGTTGAACACATAAATAGGTTCAAGAGTAGATAAATTCACGTATTATACCTTAGAGAGGCATCCCTTACCTATAAAAATGATATTTGAGTAGGGCAAATATCATAAAATATCCTTTGGCTCCATTGTTGGAGATCAAATGCAAGAACGTGTCGAGGGCTGGTCTATTTCAACATGGCGTTTCTGATATTTTCCAGAGGCAGGCTGGAGCTTTGAAAATAAAACCTTCATCTTTAGAATGCAGACATCAATCTACCATGGTCACCTTTTTAACACCCTGTCTAGTTTAGACACTTAGTGATCTATTGAAGCCTGGTACTTTAGGAAGTTTTAAAACATCATTAGGCTGCATTTAATTTTTTAAAAAAGCAAACTATCGCGTGTTAAAATTGGAAGGAGCCTTAGTGCTAGAGATTAACACTTATATTTTAAAGACAAGGGAAGTAAAGGCTGTAGAGGTGAAATTACACCCAAGATATGACAAGTGTAAGAATTTCCAATAAAGTGATTTATTTATATAGCAAGCTGTCTCCCAAGATCTTCCAATGTGGCTTGCCTCACCCATATTTTCTAATGCTATTTTTCTTGTTGACCTTCTGGATAGTCCCTTCTATTACTTTCTTTATCAGGAATCCCCGCGAACAAAATAATCTGGCAAATAAGCCAGGTGGCCCTGTACTCTCCTTTCCCCCATCCAACTCTCTTACCCAGAAACATCAGGCAATATGAAAACCGAAGAGAACAAAAGTAGGCATCCATAGCTATTCAGTTTCTTTCATGCCCTTGGCCTGGTTTGTGTCCAACTTGCAGGGACTTATTTCCTTTGGGCCC
This sequence comes from Sminthopsis crassicaudata, assembly GCF_048593235.1. Lineage (NCBI taxonomy): Eukaryota > Metazoa > Chordata > Mammalia > Dasyuromorphia > Dasyuridae > Sminthopsis > Sminthopsis crassicaudata. Next base: position 32,525,416 of record NC_133621.1, on the reverse strand, counting down.
TAAGTATGAGGGCCCGTCCTCATTTTCATGGCTGGTTTTAAGTGGCTAGGACTAATTTTGAGCTGCTAACTTAGACAAGGGAGCTGGTCACCTGGGCAAATGCTTGAGATTTTTTTTTTGTTTTGTTTTCATGTTTCTACCAACTGGAAGCACAGGCCAAGTTCCCCTCAAGTTGTACTGAGGTTTGTGAACCTTTTGGCATCCCTGGGCTAGAACTGTACCAGGTAATCAGTATTTCATGATTCTCAGCTAGGTGTGAAATTTTAATCAAAGGAGTTTTATTTTTGCAAAACTGTCACTCACCACCAGACTTGTCACAGAGCATTAATCCTCATATCCATTGAGGTTCAAGATGAATCAGGTAATATCGAAAAGAGTGTCAGATCCAATACCTCTTCTAAGAAGACAAAAATATATTGGGGGCGCTCTGATACTTTTTTTAAAGGAAAAAGCATAACAAAAATTCTGAGTGTAACCCGCTCTTCAAGGCTTAGTTACCATCCATTCTAGTTGCAAGACAAAGGCAAAAGAACCCCAGTCTGGGCCCAGCAAGCAGAGGCAAGAAATTATAAGATTAAGAACTGGAAGAGACATTAGGGAGCATCTAGTCCAATCCCTTCATTACACTTGAGCAAATAATAGCTCAATGAGACTCAATGACATGCCAAAGGTCACCCAGGGAATAAGCTTCCAAGTCATGCTGCTGGCACCTTGGCTCCTTCTCAACCTCAATGGAATGCCAGCTCCGGCCTCTGGAACCCAGGCTCTGATTGATTAACGTACATTGTGTCTGACTGAGAACCATCAGCATCTCCAAGCCATTCACTGCCCTTCCAACTGGGGCTCCCCATTGATGCTTTCTTTTCCTATTAGAATGCAAGCTCCTTGAGGTTCCTTATCTTGCTTGCTTGGATCTGTATTTATTGTACTTAGCAGAGTGTCTGGCAAATACTAAACAATTAATAAATATATTTTCCTTCCTCCCTTCCTTCCTCTCTTCCTCCCTTCCTTCCCTCCTTCCTCTCTTCCTCCCTTCCTTCCCTCCTTCCTCTCTTCCTCCCTTCTTTCCCTCCTTCCTCCTTTCCTCCCTTCTTTCCCTCCTTCCTCCTTTCCTCCCTCTCTTCCTCCCTCCCTCCCTCCCTCCTTCCCTCCCTCCCTCCCTCCCTCCCTCTCTCCCTTCCTTCCTTCCTTCCTTCCTTCCTTCCTTCCTTCCTTCCTTCCTTCCTTCCTTCCTTCCTTCCTTCCTTCCTTCCTTCTTTCCTTCCTTCCTTCCTTCCTTCCTTCTTTCCTTCTTTCACCTAGAAGAGTGGAGATTATAACTCCAAAGTCTTCAGAGGAGAAAAATTTATATATATATATATATATATATATATATATATATACACACACACATATATATATATATATACACACACACATATATATATATATATATATACACACACACATATCTAATACATACACATGTCTATGTATGTGCATCTATGCATGTAGACATGCACACTAGACAAGGGTCTTGCAAACATTAATGAGCTTTTAATAGGAAAATAAGTTAGGATTGGAAGGAGGCAAAGGAGGAAACTTCCTACATTTATGTATCAAGGCAAAGGGCACAGAATAGGGATTCTTAAGCTTTTCTACATCTTGATCCTTTTTGCCAGTCTAATGAAACCTATGAACCTCTTCTCAGAACATTTTTTTTAATAATTAAAGGAAATGCTAAATTCTAATAAGAAGTTAGGGAAATTGAAGGTGTCTTTTTCCATCCAAGTTCACACATCTGAAAAAAAAAAGATGGACACTCATGAATATAATTTCTTCTTTGAATTGATAATTTGTTGTTATATATTTTGAATCTTTCCTGATGTTCTGGAGGTACATGTCAGTGTTCTCATGTTTTGTTTTATTTTGTTCTGTATTCATTTTCTGTTTTTCTTTTTTATTATTCTGTTTTTTTAAACAATAAAACAAATTTAACTTAAAAAGGCTAGAAAGAACGTTTAAACTTATAAAGCAGTGAGCTCGACTTTGGTTCCTGTTAGAATTTTAAAAAATATTACAAAGCTCCAATTACACTCTCAGCCACTTATATTAGAATATGTTGTTTTCTAAGAAGAGGACATTATGGGATCTTTTCTTTGCTTCTGCCTCTAAATATGAGGAACAATATATTGGTTTTTAATGGACGGGGTGGCTGGGGGATGTAAGGAAGAGGAGAGTATACTGACAGAAGGGCAATAACTGACAACAGTCGGTAGTTACTCTCACCTAATTAGATGATCAGTAGATTGTCTTGGTTTTTGATCAAGAAAAAAAATAAGAAACCAAAGTTGGCATGTTAATTTCGCTACTTTTTGGTGGATCAAATATAGGCTTCATGGGAAAAGAGGAAGAAAATGATGAATAAAGTTAAGTTTGGGATTGTGGTGACTAACAATATTCTATCTCTAACTCTCCATTCCCACAAGCCTTGAGCATTCACCGAGTTGATTATGATAGTTATATTTTAAGAATAAGCAGAACACTTTCCCCTCTCCTCTTTTAAATTCCTTGAGGAGATTTGGGTTTACCTCTGATATTTATTTACTATGTCACCATGGACAGAAGTGTTAACTAAATTTTTTTTTCCTGTGACAAATAGCAAAAATATTTTGTTAGGTTAGCGTACTGAGGAGGAATTCAGCTAGGGTGTCATCTCTAGCTTCCTATTTAAATTAATTATTCTTGCTTGCTGGATGCTAAGTTCAGTTGTTTCCATAGTGCTCAAGGACTACATGTCCTATCAGCACTCTCTAAGTGTACCTAAGAGGCAAAGGCTTAGTCACGTCTCTGAACATAGAGTCATTTTAAATCTATTTGCTCCTCAATTAAAAAAAATCTGAACAATAGAGCTAGCAGTGCTTACTTCACAGAGTTATTGTGAGGCTTAAAGTTAAGGATAAGAGCTACACAAATGTAAGCTATTATATTACTTATATTCTATTTAATCTTTGGGAACTGCTTCCAGTCAAAAGACTCTTACAGTATAACTTCTGGGTTTGCCTCATTACTGCCTGAGAAAGAACATCTTCAATCACTGGCACTCACATCTACTCAACTTTAATTACTAGCCTAGGAATTCTGGATTGTCTTTTAGCTACTTGGACTCATGGTTCCTACTGATGCTGAACACCTATCTAATTTAATTCAATTCAATTCAATAGTCATCTACCAAGAGCCTACTATGTAACAAGAACTGTGCTAAACATTAGCAATACAGGTAAAAAAATAGTCAAGGAAGTATCCATTCAAATATTTCCTAGAGATTTGATATAATAATAAAACTATAATGCTAATAAAAGTAAAAATAATAAAACACATTCACATAGCACTTTAATACTTCATTGTGCTTTCCTCATAGTAAAGATCCAAAATAAGTCATAACAGCAGATTACAACCTATCTTCAATTTTTCATCCTCTCTGATGATTCATCAGTTTCTTCCTATAACATCTAACAGGTGTAGTGTGTGGGGACAACATGCTTGGAAACCTTCCTCTATATGTCAACGTTGTAGAGATACAAATGGTATATTCAAACTGTCCATTGATCATCCCTTCCTTATTGACTAGCCCACTCACAATTCTCTGATAATGTTGTTTTAACTTCTAATTTATTATTTTTTGTAAACACCATATACTTCTGTTATCCTTTGAGAGGTCTGTTACTTTGACTCTTCAGAAACTATGGTCTTTGATGTTTTGCAGCTATATAGCATTACCAGAAGAATTTCAATATTTATAAGGTTGGGCATTCGTTTTGGGGACATTATGATTCCTGTTTTATAGATGTGGCAATTGAGGCTCACAGAATCAGTCAAAAATTAACAAGCATTTATTTATTTATTCTTTTTAAAAATATATTAAAGTACATGTTAAATCCAATACATATTTGTACAGTTATCTTGCACAATAAAAATCAGATCTAGAAAGAAAGAAATAAAAACCTGAGAAGGAAAACAAAAATGCAAGCAAACAATAACAGAAAGACTGGAATGCTATTAACAAGCATTTATTAAGCACCTAGTATATGGGTGGTACTTTGTAGGTACAGAAAATGAAACAATACCTTACAGTAAATACCATAATTATTAGCTGTCACTATCAGATCTTGAACTAAGGACTTGTGACCTAAATCCCCTTACAATATCAGGGTTCTTTTCCTACATATCATCAAAGTCAGCTTTGGACAAGAAAGCCATGTTTGTCCAAAGACTAGCACTCTTCAATCTTGGGAAGTTCTAATATAAAGAATTAACAAAGGACAAGAGATATATAATTCACACTGCTTCTTTCCCAATTCTGTCTTTCAAAGCAGATTTCTTTCTCCACTCTGTGTCAGCCCTGACTAGATGCTTCTGGTTGGGAAGATAGTATTTGTGATGCTTCTGACTGGGATGTCTGGAGAAGGTAGCTCTGGTGCTTCTAAGATCATTTTTTTCTGTATTCTCCACCAGAACTTTTTCTCTCTGGGACTCTTTCCTGAGCAACACTTCAGCTGAGAATGTGAATCTTCCTTCCCCACCCCTGCCCCCAGTACATATGCTACTTATCGAATCTAAGAATAAAAAAGAATGTAATTTCAAGAAAGCTTTTAGAGATTTCAATTTTCTAGGAAAAAAAAATAATAAAAGGAAGGGGATGTAGTACTAAGTGTCATGCTGAGTGTTTGCTATTTGACACTTAGATGTCATTAATGGTTAAGCAGCACTCTTACTATTCTGTGAGTAGAAATAAATAGGGGCCCCACACATGTCACATGTTTAAATCAGTGATATTAAGATGCTCCACTTAGAGAAATTTGCTGACTGCACTAAACTTGCAGATTCTAAAGCAGCTTCATGTTGGGTGAAGGAAAGACATTTTTATCTGTTTCACACAAAACAGTCTTGTTCCTTGTTTATTAACTGACAGCCTGGTTTGCTGAAGAGGTTGGAGACATCCAAATGGGAGATAGGGAAGTGTAGCTTTAAGGTACAAACTCAAGATGGTCCATGGTCCATGGTTATTCTGGGTACTTAGGAGCTTATTCTAAGGAGATACCTTTTTCCCTGAACAATCTGATTTTCAAAATAATTTTAGTATTTCCATTCTGAAATTGGGTGCAACCATGATTTAAGGTTAACTCTTAAGGTAAGAAAGCTATCCTTAGGGTCAAGGTCTTCATTATTCAAATCTATCTAAATATAATATAAAGACCAGGAACGCAAAGGGAGAGATATCTGTTACCTGAAGATCAGCCTAGCTAAATTCAGAGAGCTTTCTCATCAGGTAGACACGGGGATCAATGTTTTGGTCATTGAAATTCTTTATTATTATTATTATTATTATTTTTATAGTTTTTATTTACCAGATATAGGCATGGGTAATTTTACAACATTGACAATTGCCAAACCTTTTATTCTAATTTTCCCCCTCCTTCCCCCCCCCCAGATGGCAGGTTGACCAATACATGTTAAATATGATAGAATATAAATTAAATACAATACATGTATACGGGTCATTGCAATTCTTGAAGCGTGTCTGTTGAATTATAAAGGGTTTGCCATCTGTGTCAGTGGAAGGCACGCTTCCATTAATGGAGAAAGTACCCACAACAAAAAAATTATAGATTCTTGGGATACTAATGTATTCATTGAAATAGTTCATATGAATGAGATAGCCGTGTGGCGTTCAGTGTAGATATTTCAACAACATTACTCTGAATATGTGTATTGCTCAAAAGATTCATAAGTGATCAATAAGCATTGTTTATAACTTTTTTTCTGAGAAATTGTGAATTTCTTTGATATTTGGTGCAACCAATAGATCTCAGAAGAATTTTTTTTTAATATTGAAGGAAATGTTAAATTTCACTTAGCAATGACTGAAAATAAGATGGAATGTTTTTTTCTTATCCAAGTTCACAGACTCCCTAAAATCTAGGAATCCCAATTACGGAACCCCCTGACTATATCACTGAGACTAAGGTTGTAGGTTGAATTCTTAGTTTTTGACTATTATCTGGTATGTAGCACTTTCTTTGGTACTAGGGATTTATATACCTTGAAGACTCAATATTGTGGTTGGTAATAATAATAACAATAACAATAGCTAACATTTATTAAGTGGTTACTATGTGCCAAATACTATTGCCTGTATCCTATAGATCTCATTCAATGTGTGATACACAGACTGAGGCTGTTCAGAATATTCAGTGCCCCAGATATCTTTAGGGAACTCGCAGAGATCACACATGTATCGGGCATCTGTGTGCATTATCAGATCTTCAGGATTTTTTCTACATATATGATAATTATATTATGCAATATGTACTGTTGCATACATACAAATTATGGGTGTTTGTATTAGAGATGTGTGAACAGTAAATTATTCTATTCATTTATTTCTTGATGAATTGTAAATGATTCTAATAACACTTACTATTCTATTCATTTATTATTTGAGAATGATTAGAAGTGAGTAGCTGTTAAGAAGCTACTCCAGACTTAAAATTAGGATGATATTTGGTCTCTTCTCCCAGAAGTATGTGCAAATTCTTTCTTTCCATTGCTCAGATACCCACCCACCTTTTTGTTCACACATCCTTCACCCCGTGCCCATAAGTTGTCAGTCTTTCACTGTTTCATGAATCATATTCTCTTCTTCCTTTCTTGTTCTTGTACTTAGAGAATTTCAGAGTTTCAAAGAGTCATCTAGTCTAACATTTTCACTGTATAGTTGGAGAAACTGAGTCTCAGAAAGATGCTATTTATACGAGACGATCAAACTGATTGATTTCCATAATTTTTTGAGGGATGTTTTGTGCTATCAGTTTGAACTGGGCCCCAAGACAGTACAAATCATCATGCTGACTGTTTTGTTCCTTATCTATTTAACCATATTAGAAAATACATATTTGGCCTTATCCTCCCCCACACTTCTCACTTTGATATATCCACCCAGCCTTCTTCTAGCTCAGACATGCATCTCACAGCTCACAATAGTGGGAGACATACTTCTCGCGGCTTACATATTCTCTCTTAAAACCTTCCCCTCCTTCCCCCCAACACCATTCCCCCAATACAACCTGTTCAGTTCCTATTTATGCATAACAGTACATATTAGGTGGATAAACTGTGTCTGGAGGTACACAGTTTGCTGTTTATTCCCACACACACACACATGCAGATCTATGCATCAAACGTGAGGAGAACATTTACTTTTGGTATATTCCTTTTGGAGACCTAAGAAAAATGTAACCCAGGAGGTGAATTCACATAAGTTTCCCTTTAGGCTATTTCTATTTCTATGCTTTTCCTTTGTAAAATGGTTAAGCAAGCAGGAGATTATTCAGTAACCAAATGGAACTGCAGGTTTGAAACATCTCTATTTGGGGATTTTTCAGGAATTCTCCTAATGGAAGTTTGGAAGGCAAAGCTGACACTTTGCTTTGGGATAGGAAAGGTTTCCTGCCCAGGCTCTTCCTTCCCTCAAATAGGTCATTCAGAGCCAAGAAATATTGCGTAAGAAAAACTCAAGAAATGTAAATCCATTTTCTTTAATCAGATAAAACTAAACCAGTTTTGTGGTTAAGTCCTAAATATGCCCATCTAGTCATGATTAGCATTAATCAGTTGCCTCTAAAGGTTGCTACACCGATAACATGGTAAATGACTCGTCTTGGAGTCAAAAAATGGATATATTTATATATGGACACAGGTACATGGATGTATATATATATATACATATATATATATACATATATATATTTATATATTATATATATACATACATATATATATTTTATATAGCTACAAAGCATCATTACCAGAAAGTGAGTTTCAGAGTTAGGGAAAACTGGGCTGAAATCTTAATATCCTGTGCTTATTTTGGTCCTAGGAAACAAACCAAGACAGTATATTGGAGCATAAGCATTAATCTTCATTGGTAAAGTTTCTTCCAAAAAGTTGCCTTCATCAATGAAAACATAGGTTCAGTAATGAAAAAAAAGGTATGTATGTAGAGACTATCTCCTATAATCATTTATGCATCTATATAAATAATAATGTATCCACAACTATATATTTATTTATACTTTTATACATATAGATATATCCATTTTCCTTTTTTATCATATATATGTATATATATATATGCATGTGTATTATATGTGTGTGTGTGTATGTGTGTGATTTTGTATGAATGTAATATCTATATAGGATACATTGGAACCAGCCCATCTTGGCTTAAAAGTACTGGTTGTTAAATTTTCAATATAAGCATTTACACTTTGGAAACAGGCAAATGTTACAAATTAGACTTCGATTTGTTTGATCAATTATCTAGACTTAGGAAAGTTATAGAGAAGATGTTAAATGATGAAAAAAGTGTTTTCCATGTACTTCCCCCATCTACTGGCCCCTCCTCCCCAAGAGCAGGTTATTACATATTTATTAACATACCATTGCATGCACATATGAATGTATGCAAATATATTTATATGTATAACAATAATAGAACATGCAATATAATAACACAATTACAAAATCTATTTGTAATTTTTTTCTTTTTCTTATTGATTAAATGAGACATTTTCCCAAAGCTTTTTTTTTTTTTTTTTTTTTTTTTAATGAGAATGAAAGATTCCAATGAAGCACATGGATCAAAACGATCTCGCTTCATGTCAATTTGGTGTCTTCCAGTGTGGCTTTAGTGGAGAGAGTTCTGGACTTTTGAGTCAAGAAGTCTTAAGTTCAAATTACACATTAAACACTTATTATTTATGGGAACCTAAAACAAAGCCCTTAGGATCTTTAAGAATCAGTTTCTTATCTGTAAAATTGGGATAATAGTAGTATTTGCATCACAGGTTTGCTGTGAGCATTAAATACACTAATGTATACAACGCATTTCAGGAGTCTTACATGATGTGAGCTGTTATGATCATTTCATTTCTTGCCTTTCCTAATTCTTAATAGCCTTTTATGTAACTATTCGAGCAAAGTCTCACAGATGACAAACAAAAGGAGGCAAGCAGATCTTATATTTGTCTGATGAAAATGTCTATTTTTCTCAAAGGATAGACTCCATAATTTGGAGTGAGGATACCGAGAGCAATTGTGAATTGTTGGACTTTCCAGATTAGAGGGGATGTGAAGAATAATTAACAAACAACAAAAATATCGAGGACTCTCTATCAGGCAAATGTGTTTTACTGCATAATGATAAAGAGACTGGAGCAGTGCAGTGGAGTGTAATCTAACAGTATAATGAGTACTTTTCTATAGTTCTCTCCATGTTAATGTTGGAGGGATTGCACAGCCTTATGGCCTTGAACCAGGCAGGAAATGTGTTCTTTATTGTTGTGTCCCTGATTGGAGCTCCACCCTCACCTCCCTACCCACTCTGGCCCCAGTTAATGGTTTGTGTTTTATCCCAATGTATCTGTTAATATAGCCCTTAATCCTCTCATACATTTTTGTTTAACCTAATGAATGGAGAGGACAAAGCAGCTCATTGATTGAACCATGCCAGCCAATGCCAACCAACATTGTTTGTAGCATCCTTCAGTGAGCATGGAAGAGATTGATAAAGTCACAGTCAGGGCAGGATGAGTGTAGCATCCAGAGACTGAATACTTATTGTCCTTTACCCACATGGGAACAATAGAATTAAGTACGTAGTTCATAGGATCATGGAATCCAAACCATTTGTTTTACAGATGATGAAACTGATTTAAAATCCTAACTTCTTAAAGGAAGAGAGGCTAAGTAACTTTCTGAGGTAATGTTTATTATGTGCAAGAATTTTTTTTTTTTTTTTTTGGTGGGGGAACTATAGGTTTCCCTATAGTATCATTGACATAAAGAATTCCAATGGCAAAAACTACCTCTTTCTTTTATTTTCATAATAGAATTTTATTTTTCCATTTACATGTATAGATAGTTTTCAATATTCATTTTTTGGTAACATTCTGAGTTCCAATTTTTTTGTCCCTACATCTCTTATTTTTCCCCTCCCCAAGACAGTAAACAAGCAGGTTTTACATGTACAATCATTTTGGACACATTTCCATATTAGTCACGTTGTGAAAGAAAAAATCAGAGCAAATGGGAAAAACCACAAGAAAGAAAAAGCAAAAAAAAAAAAAAATCAGTTTCCATAGTTTTCTCTCTGAATATTGATAGCATTTTCCATCTCAAGTCCATTGAAATTTTCCTGGAGTACTATATTGCTGAGAAGAGCTATGTCTATCACAGTTGATCATCACATAATCTTGCTGTTACTGTGTACGATGTTCTCCTGGTTCTGTTCACTTCTCTGCATCGGTTCCTGTAACCAATCTTTCCAGGTTTTTCTGAAATCATCCTGTTGATCATTTCTTATAGAACAATAATATTCTAATACATTCATATACCACAATTTATTTAGCCATTCCCCAATTGATAGGCCATCCACTTAATTTCCAATTACTTGCCACTACAAAAAGATCTGCTACAAACATTTTTGTACATGTGGATCCTTTTTCCATTTTTTATGATCTCTTTGGGATATAAGCCCAGTAGAGACACTGCAAGATCAAAGGATATGTGTGCACAGAAACTACCTCTCCTAGGAAGATCAACAACATAGACATGTTGTAGACATAGACTGCTGTAGACAACAGTCTAAGTTATCTGCCTAGGGTTACACAGCAAGTACATGCTAGAGGTCTGGCTCGAATCTGGGTGTTTCTATTTTCAAAACTGCCTTTCTTTCCACTACATCTCCCTAGAGCTATTAAGACAAAATGAAAATCCATCTTTCCTCTTAATGAACTTACATTCTACAAAGGGACTCAACACACAAATAGGTAAGGAAACATGTGCTTATTGGAGGGACAGAGGACTGGGGCATCAGAAAAAACTTCCCACTGGAACCAGCACATGAACTGAGTCCCAAAGAAAGTGAAAAATGCTAAAGGACAAAAGTGAGGAAGAGGTCAGAAAAGGTCAGTGCAAAAAAAAAGGAAGCAGGAAATGGAATGTCAGGACAGGAATAAGAAGTCAGGCAGTTACAATTACTAGTCTGTCCTAGACCCACCAGAGCACCTTTGACCACTGTCCTTTGCAGTGTGAACTCTACCTGGCTTGCCTCCTCTGAGGCCTTCAAAGGTCTCTGGCCGCAATCTCTTGAATCTATAGCTTAATAACCGGTAGCGCACTCAAGAACAGCCATGTGTAATCTTAAAAGCCTTTATTATACCTACTCACATAATGCCCTGACTGATGCCCTGACTTGTTGGTTCCCTAGTGAACTCACCTGGTCAGAAAACCCACGTGTTCACTACCAAAACCCTTACCTCTTTTGGCTATCCATCTTGGCTTGGCCACCCAGGGTAGGGAGCCATAAAGGGGATAATGAGAGGGAACTCTGAGTCCACACTTTTACACATAAAGAAATCCAGGTGGAGAAAAGTTAAGTGAATTTTTCAAGGTCACATAAATAGTAAGCAATGAAGGCAGGATTTGAATCTGGGGCTTCTGACTCTAAAACCAGTTCTCTTTCCTCTGTTTCATCCTTCCAATTTTCTAATGGAGGCAGGTCACAGATTCTTCTTTCCTTGATTAGAAAAGTATGTGACAGAAATGCAGTTTAACCTTTCAGCTACAGGGCAAGTAAATGTTTCACTGAATTCAGTGACCTGACACCCGGTCCCATCTGAAGAAGTATTTGGGGAAAAAAAACAAAACAAAACATCCAAAGGTATCTTCCTCAGCTTGAATCAAAGTTTCATCCCTTGGGGTGCTTAGATAAGAGGTCTGGTTTTGAAGAAGCTCAACTCCATGGGCAAAAGCAGCAAACAAGAGGATGCAAGATTTGAATGAATGGACAGATAGATGGACAAGCAGTCAGACAGATAGATGGATAGACATTAACAGATAGACAGACAGACAGACAAACATATAGACAGACAGATAGACATAAACATACATACATAGACTGATAAGTAGACAGAAAGGCAGAAGATAGACATCCAGATAGAGATAAACCGATAGAATGATAGACAGACAGACAAACAGACAGACAGATAAACAGATAGATGGACAGATAGACATACAGGTATACAAACATATAGACAGGCAGTCAGATAGATAGATGGACAGATGTACTAATAGACTGATAGATAGGTAGACATACAATTAGTCAAACAGATAGGAAAATAGACTGATAAATAGACAGACTGAGAGGCAAACAGACAGATAGGCAGATAGATAGATAGACAGACAGTCAACAAGATAAACAAACAGCAGATAGATAGACAGAAGGACAACCAGACAGATATAGAGCCAAACAGACAGACAGACAGACAGACAGGTAAATTGATTCATTCCCAACTCTGATGCATATAAAAAGCACAGGACCAAATTCTCCCTCCATTTTGCACTGAAGATAACTTAGGCCTATTCCCTCTCTCAATTAAGCATTCCTCCTTCATCCCAGGAGCAGCACCCCCACTGATGTCAATGGGAGTTCTGCATTCAAAACCACTGAAGCAACTGCAATTAAGATGAGTGTTGGGTAAAAGAACGATTTGGTGTGGATACAGAGCAGAGAAATTCTGCCCTTAGCAACTGGAACCAGGAGCGTGGGGAGGGAACTAGGTGAGTTCACCCTACCTGAGGGGCAAGCTCATGACCAATCCCTCCAGATAAGAATGGCATTGGAAAGGCTTGGGCTCTTCTAACCCTACAGATGGCCAGAAGGTGATATGGGCTGACCCCCTCTTCTACCCAGTCATTATGGATGACAGATGGGATTATTCATTTATGAAAACTGTTGAGAAAATAAAGTATTGATCATACATGTGAGACTTTTATGTGAGTCAATTAAATTAGTACTGTACCTTTCCTCCTAGTAAAATCAGAGTGCCATTACTGTATGGAAGTATAATGTTCCATAATGTTTTTATTGTGAGACAGGGGATACGTCTTACTACACTCAAAAGTACAGTTTACACATGACTATAAAGTTAGTTGTAATCCATAAACAGGCGATATACATCTTGGATGTCTCTTCTAAGATCAGTTTAAAGGAAAATTCTTTATTCTCTTAGCAACACCATAAGAAATAGGATTGCCTCCAACCCCTCAAAAAAAAATCCTAATCATGGCTAATTATTCCACATCGAAAGGCAATAGAACATTCTATTATTCTAATATTTAAGGGAGAATAAAATCTTTGCCAAGCGTTTATGATATATGACATTGATATTTTAATCTTCTTCCAAAATAGTGAGTTTACATTTATCGGTTTCCGATGCTTCACAGCAAAGGGCTGGGCTGTGCACAGAGAACAAGAAACTGGTTCTCACTGAATTCTTGACAATACAATAGAAAACAGCTCAATCTGTAGGCAGATTATGTGTTTCCTGGGTTTTCTTAGGGTGGCTGGTGGCTTGGAACTTGGTACAAGCAGGCACAGTATGCAAGCATTTTCACTTAAGGCTATTTGGAAATGTGTCATTTAAAATGTGGAATCCTGGCATAAGATTTTCACGCTGAAATTTTTTCAAAACTATCGAAAATGTGTCTTATTTGTGAAAATGCATCTTATTAATCCATTGTGATATAAAATAACAGCTGCTAATATGATTTTAAAGTTTGTAATGAAGTGCTTTGAAATGTCTGTACCTTGGATCACGATAGCACAGTAACAACCGATATTTCACGAAGCCTTAATGTGTGCTTAAAGGTTTCCTGCAGTAAATTAGGGATTTTTGGATTTCTGTCTTTTTCTGACTTTTGTACCTACTGAAAAAGAATTAAGAATTAGAATTGACATCAAAGACCTCCTTTCCTTTCAAGTTTCAGTTTTTAAATTTAAGTGTCAGATTCAGAAGCACTAGGCAAATGCCATCAACGACTCTTTACTATAGGCTCAGCGGCAAATATTTGACCACTAAAGTGGTATGGGTTGGGAGAATCTGTATGGAGAGATGGCACAAAAGTTCTGTACCTGCAAATGAATTTCAGAACATCATTTCTTTGCCTCGTGGCTTGCTGTGGTTTTGTAAAAAAACAAAACAAAACAAAAAGCAAAAAACAAAAACAAAAACCCAAACTAAAAACCAAATAACATATTCATAGAGGACTTTAAAAATAACTAAGCATATTCAAAATATAATTTTATTTAGCTATCACAACAAATCTGTGTGGAAGTAATAGAGATATTGTAATTTCCACTTTATAGATAAGAATGCTAAGGTTTAGAAAAATTGAGCAAGTTGCTTATAATCAGACTGATAAATAGGTGTCTGGTGGGATCTGAACCTAGTGCTTCTTTTCTAAATCTGACACTTTAGCAAAGGGGTTCTTAACCACTTTTGTGTGTGGCGTGTCCACTTTTGGTAGTCTAGTGAGGCCTAGGGATCCCTTCAATGAGTAATGGTTTTCCATACATAAAGCAAATCATATGAGATTGTCAAGGAAATTAATTTTGTTGAAATAGTCATTAAGAGTTAATTTTTATAAGCCATGGACATAGACTCCAGATTAAAAACACCTAAACAGAATAACACTATTCTACATGGCTTTTTCAATGATACATTAATCCTATGAGGTTCTTGATTGAAGCTACTAATCACTGTAGTTTAGGAAAGAGAAATTTGTTGGAAAATTTTTTTTCCAATCTTGCATTTCCTAAGTGGAGCAGTGGATAGAATGCTAGGTTTGAAATCAGATCTCATTTTCCTGAGTTCAAATATGGTTTCAGACACGTCCTGCTTGCCTCAGTTTCCTCACCTATAAAATGAGCTGGAGAAATAAATGGCAAACTATTCCATTTTCTTGCCAAGAAAACCCCAAATGGATTTGGGATTGGACATTGCTAAAAATGATAGGAGAAAAACTTCAATTTCCTATGTTATACTAGGAGAATGTGACATCTAGCTAAGGTGATAATACGAATTAAGGATCCCAGCTCTCCTGTATATATCCTAGCAAAGATCTAAAAAAACATCAGGTAGAACAGTGATCAAAAAGAGCAAAGACACATAACTCTAAATCTTAATGAGATTGTGTGAGAAGATGGTCAGAAGCCTGAGAGCCCCAGGAGAGGAGTTCCAAGGGAGGTAGAAGTAAATGGGAATCTAATCAATAATCTGAAGCCTATGGGCTCTCTCTCTGAGCAGGGACAAGCCAAGGGGCCTGAAGTTTATAGGAACTGAACTCTGTAAGTTCTCTAAAAACGGGCATCTTAGGAGGAAGTCTGAAGCTAGCTTGCTTTCACAAGGCTTGGAACATGCAGGATCTCTGAGAAGAATCATTCCATGGAAGGTAGAAGCCAGAATGAGATCTGATCAACAGGACCCGAAGCAAATGGAATCTTAACTCTGTGCTATTGGAGCAATGGTGGAGGAAAGAGCCATATCCCATAGGTCCCTGTGGGGGACACTCACAGCCACAGTAGGAGACAATGTCAACTTGATGATAGGTACATGTGCCAGGGAACTTTGTAAGAGATCTGAGAACAGTACATTCTCTGACATCTAATTTGGATCTGTCAAGAGTATAACAGGGAAAGGAACCACGTTCTAAGTGGGAGTTGTGCAAGAAAACACAATGAAGAAGAGCTAACCCTCACATGCGGCCATCAAGAAAAAAAAAAGAGAAAAAAGGGGGAAGAGGGTGAGAACTAGTCCAATCACTCAGTGTGGAGAAGATGGAATCAAAGAGAGGCTGCCCACCCCATCAAAAACCGGGAGGGAGCAGACTCTTGCCATAGTACAAAGTCTCAATCCATAGACTTAGGCTGGAGAAATATGCATAAATGTAAAAAAATACTTTAATCAACAAATATTGTGCATCTATTATATGCCAGACACTGTTCTAGGTACTAATCATACAAGTAGAGAGTGAAATAATCCCAACACAAGCAACTATGTGGTGTTGTGGATCAGAGCTTGGGACCTAGAATAAGGAAGATCTTAATTTAATTTCTGCTTCATACACTTGCTAAACTGGATGACTAGACAAGAAGTCACTTAACTTCAGTCTGCCTCAGTTTCCCCATCGGTAAAATAGGAATATAATAATATTACCACCTTGAAAGTATTGTTGCAAGGTACAATTGAGTTAGCATGTAAAATGTTTTGTAAGCATTAAAGCCCTTTAGAAATGCTATTTTAATGTTATTATTTATCATCATTTTATAAGGACTTTGTATTCTGATGGGATGAGTACGTACCACATAAATATAAAATGAATAAATAGAAACGTTCATTATAAATAAATACAATAAATACAAATTTACTTACTTTATAGTTTTATTTACTCATTTTATAATGAATAATGAGAAAATAAAACTATAAAATAGTTAAATGCAATGTATTTTGAGAGCATACTGAAATTTTAGTAGGAGTAAGGGAAATCAGGAAAGGCAAAAGATGGCATCTTAAAATTTCATGTTAAAGGAGAAAAGAGACTCTATGAGATGAAAGTAATGGAGGGTCAAGCAACACTCATGTGTGAATTGATTTGTGCAAAGTTACAGAGGAAGTATAACTTATATATAATAAAGGAAAAATAAAGAGATGCTTTGGGGAAATAGAATCCCAAGAAGTAAACCCAAAACTAATATGAGCAGATCTCTTCAGTGAAAAGAATGGCTTGGTCCAAACTCCAAGAATCTATGGTATAAATGAAGTAAGGCATTCAAAGCAAAACAAAACAAACTAGAATTGAAATGAGTTTTCTCAATGAAAAAAATTGGGAGAATAAGTGATTTAGAATAAAAAATGTTCTTACTACATTTAAGTAGTGAGTTGCCTGAAAAGTAAAATGATTTTGTGACAAAACCAGAAATATTATTAGAAGAGCATGTCTGATATCTATTACACATCTCCACTGCAAATCTCAGAACTGGATAGAGTATTTGAAACACAAAAGATAAGAGAAACTTACAAACATACATTTGATAAATATTTTGGAAAAGGCCAAATGATGATCAACAATGCATATTCTAATACTGGGATAAGAGATTTTGGAATCCCATCAGAATGCTTCTGTCTTCAATGGCCATAGTGGAACAATGGAGAGGAAAATGAGAATGAGAAGAAACTTAATATTCCTAATAATTGGATCACTCAAGAAGATAAGTATAAATACTAAGATTAAGGGATGAGGAGAATATTCATCTTTTGAGTCTGCTTCTTTATTTGAACCAAAGGAAATTTGAACACTCAAACATATGTACACAATCATATAAAACACAATTATATTCACAGACATACATATGTGTATACATATCATATCATATATGACATATCATATGTTACACACACATATATATGTGTATATATATATGTATATGTACAAGGCACTTAAATTTTAGATTGCAAGTATTGATTATGCTTTCTTTTTTGCCACCAAGGAGGAAAAGGCATAAAGATAATGTGTTAGAGGGAAATACATATTAAACAATCATAACCATGAATGTGAATGGGATTGAACCATCCATAACATAGAAGCATAGCAGAATGAATTAGTAGATTCTATCAATAGGTTGTTTGTAAGAAACAAAGTTTAAACATTAAAAAAAAATCACAGAATTAAAAATGAAAGCTAAAAATAAAAGTTTATCATGCCTCAAGCCAATTAGAAAAAGAAGGGATGGCACAAGTAGAGTCAATAGTAAAAAATAATCCTGTTTCAAAGACCTCATTAGGGAAACTACATTATGCATAAACAGACTCTAAGACAATGAAGCAACATTAGTAGTTAATAAATATGAACCAAATGGCGGCATATTCAAGTATTTAAAGAAAAAATTAATTGATTTACAGGGAGAAATAAATATTAAAACTATGATATTTGAATATCTTAATGTATCCTTTTCCAAGTTAGAGAAATTTACCCAGAAGACAATCAAGAAAAAAGTAAGGGAACTGAATAGAAGTTTAGAAAAATTAGGTGTGATAGTTTCCTGCTGATTGCTGAATGGATATTGAAAGGAATATGCATATTGTTCAGTTATGTGAGACATCATTACAAAAATGGATCAAGAGCTAGACCATAAAAATGCAGCAAAGCAGAAATAAGAAACATACCATTTCTGACAACACAACAAAATATAGCCAATAAATGAATTGTAAGAAAGGATTCAAACTTATATGGAAAGCATATAATCCTAAAAATAAGGGGATCAATAAAAAAGTCATAGAGATTATTTTGATAAAAATAAGATGATATATCAAAAGTTTTAATATAAAGACAAATTAATCATTAGGCAAGGGAATATTTCTATCATTAAAAATTTTCATTAACAAAAGATAAGGGATAAACCAATGAATCTAGGACATACAGCTACAAATAAACCTTCCTGAAAAAATCAAGGAAAAAAGTAAGTTCTAATTAAATAAACAAATAGAAAAGTTCTGGAACTCAGAGAAAATATAAAGAAAAATTTAAAAATTTAGTTGACAAGCAAATCTAACAGCAGTAGGTTTTTTAAAGAAAAAATATGATAAAATAGGCAAACTGTCATGTAATGTTTCAAATGGAGAGAATAAATCAATAAGAAAAATCAAAATTAAAAAATGAGAGAATTTACATCCAATGCATAAAAGAAATTATTAGAAACTATCTTGATCTATCATATGCAAACAAAGCCATTATCTTAAATGAAAAACAGTATTAACAAAATTATAAGCTACTCAGATTAACAGAGCAAGAGATAGAGAATTTTAATAATTCAGTCTCATAAAATGTAATTTAAAAAATAAATACTTTTCTAAAGAAATAAACTTAACAACAGACAAATTTATAAGTGAATTCTAACAAACATTCAAAGAACAATTAATTCTAACATTAAACAAAATTGTTTGTAAAAATAGGGAAAGAAGATAGCCTACCAAATTCTTTCTATGAGACAAATAAGGGTCTGACAAGGGAAGAGATAAAGCAGAGAAACAAAACTATGGATCATTATCTCTAATGAACATCATTATAAATTTATTGAATAAAATTCTAGCAAAGGGATTATGGAAATATATTAAAAAGATCATAAACTATGATGAAATTGGATTTATACCAAGAATATTGGGTCGATTCAATCTTAGAAAAATGCAAAAATAATCACATCTAGCAAAATATAACACCTGTTTTTAAATGAAAAACGAAAAATCAAAGGAATACAGAAAGTATATCTGAAGTTTTCTAAGTATAGTAAATATTATTTAAAACCAAGAATTATTATTAACTGTAATGGAAAAACACATTAGGACTTTCCAATTAGAACAGGGGTAAAGCAAGGATGTCTATGTCACAACTGTTATTTGATATAGTTTTAGAAATTCTGAGTATGACAATAAGATAAGAAAAAGCAATCAAGGGAATAAGTTAGACTGGGGAAACAAAATTATCATGTTTTGTAGATGAATGATGGTAGAGAACCTTAGAGATTTGATGAAAATTAATTGAAACAATAATTTCTGCAAAGCAGCAATACAAATAAATACACAAAACTTATCAGTCTTACTGGATATTACCACTAAAATTCAGGAAGAAAAGATTTTTAAAAAATGATTCTATTCCAAATAACTACAGGAGATACAAAATATCTGGGAGTTCACCTTGGGACATGAGAATTATATCAATACAACTACAAAACAGTTTTTACAAAAATAAAGCAAATCATTAGAGAGATCTTTATTGCTCTTAGTTGGTCAATGCCAATATCGTAAAAATGAAAATATGATATATATTAATTTACAGATTTAGTGCTATATTGACAAAACTACCAAAGTTACATTATAGAACTAGACAAAATAATAAAAAATTCATCTGGAGGAAAATAAGATAAAAATCTCATAGATAATAATGAAAAAGTGGGACAGCAAGAGAATTGTATCAAATCTCAAGCAGTATTACAAGGAATAATTATTAAAACTATTTGTTGCTAGTTAAAAGAATAGAAAAGCTGATAAATACATCAGATAGGTAGTAAAACCCCCAAACCACTAAGCAGAATAAAATGTTTCATAAACTTAAAAACATCAGTTACTAGATAAAAACTTACTGTTTGACAAAGTACTTGGTATAACTAAGAAAGGGGGAGCAGAGAGGAACAAGCATTTATTAAGTACCTACTATGTGTGAAAGAATGTATGCTATAAAGAAGATTGCATATAAAACAAATAAAAATACTGATCATTTTATAACTATTATTCAAATCTGAATAACATTTTAATTACTGGAAAGTAATTTGTAGCAATTAGATTTAGATCAGTCCTCATATTACATGCCACAAAAGAATGTAGATAAAAATATTATATCTTAAACAAATCAGAGAAGGAAAAATGATGTCCTTCATATAATGGCTAGAAAAAGAATCTTTGACCAAACATGGATTAGTGATGATCAAAAAAGATAACATGGATAGTTTTGATTCCATAAAATTGACAAGTTTTTGTAGAAAAAAAAATCAAAGTAGTTAGATTAGAATAGGAAAGGAGACTGTGAACTAGACATCTTTGTATTCAATTTCTTGGATAAGGGAGTGATGTACAATGTATTGGATCACTAAGAGAAATGAAAGGAAAACAACTCTGAGATTTCACATGGCATCCATCACAATGACATCTATGACCAAAAAAAAATTTTTTTGATGGAAACTTTGATTAAAGCAAAGACCAATCACAACTTCAGAAGATCCATAATAAATTTGTTTCCCAGTGCTTTGCATAGAAACATTGGATTGTGGTTGCAGAATAAGATATACATGCTTTTTGTTCCCATGATGGATGTACAAATTTGTCTTTGCTTATTTGTCCCAAGATTGAACTTGTTTGTAGGGATTGTTGTAGGAATTAGTATGTATAGGCAGGCAGGAATAATTGAGATGCAAAAGAGAAAAGAAAGAAAAATATTGATGAAACATTTCACAATACTTAAAAATGATCAGATAAAAGTTCAGAAGGGGATACTGAATAACAGGGCAATGTTGATTCCACTATTTTAGATTTGATAGAGACTTTAAAAATAATTTCTAAGAGATTCAGGGTTTAATAATAATAATAATAATCTTTTTCTGTTCTATGTGTATTATGTTTGTTGCTGATTATTAAATTTATATTAAAAAGGAAAATTTGGAAAAAAAATTAGAGCGAAAAAACATCAATAACAGTGCAGAGAATGTAGCCTGATTGCAACAAATACATTTCTTCTTGAATCAACAAGTTGGTTCCTTTTACCTAGAGTTGGAGAAATACGTGGCCATTCAAGGCATTTTCATCTTATCAAATATGTTTATGTCTAAGTACTTAGAGGATAGTATTTAATTTGTTTTGTATCAATTTTATCTTGAAATCACACAGAGTCAATTTCTATAAAAATTAAGAAGCAACTATTAAGAACTTACTATGTGCAAGGCACTCTGCTAAATGCTAAGACTATGACCCCTCCTCCTCCATAATTCCCTTTGTTTGCTGTCTTCCAGGAAGAGGTGACATTTCAACTGAGCTTTGACAGAAGCTTAGTCTTAAAGGCTAGAAATGGGTATTCCAGAACTGAGACCTTAGAGGCCCTCTAGTTCAATGACCTAGTTTTTTAGGTGGGGAAACTAATACCTAGAAAGGTAAAATGACTTGCCTAAACCATTCTGCTAATAAGTTATCAAGGTTACATTTCAAAATTGAATCTGTTCACTCCAAAAATCCATCATTTTTTCTATTGTACAAACATAACAGTAAGAATGGGGGTAGAGCAAGATTCATCAGGGATTCCAGAGACTTTCTGATAATTTCTATCCCTATCTCATTCTTTGCCCCCAGTCCCTGGAAAGGACCTTTCTCAAGACCATCGGATGCCAAATAAAAGGCCTGTCCTTGTTGTCAGGGATTTAATCTTTACTAACTGGCATTTTCAGCCTTCTTGTGGATTGCTTCCTTCTATTTATATCCTATTAAAGATAAAGTTTCAGCATAGGAAAGGTATTTGCTGTCAGCTCAGACCTCCGAACTTATATAAAGGATCATAGTCAGTGGGTGACGTGATTTTTGTTTTTATGAAATCAGGGTTTGTAAAAGCCTCCGTCTATGTCCCCTGCATAAAATGTCAACAACCAAAGGTCACGCTACCCAGATGGCTGCTTCCATAATCTGGCCACCGAGCAGTCCTTGCTCAAACACAAGCCGGATTGGTGCAGTGATCAATCTGGAAATTCTTTTGTCTTTGAGACTTGTTAAGGTCATTTTGACCTTTACCTAAGAGGACTCTTTTGAAAATCCCCCCCCTCTTTATGAACAATTACCTGCCTAAAAGGGTCAAAAGTCTTTTGCATCGCATCAGAGGTATTGTTTTATGTGGACTGGCCACACTCCCTTATCACATTAGAACTTGACTAATGACCCGAAGGCTTTTGTCAGCTGTTAACCATAAAGGAGACCTGGTAAGATATCATAAAACAGGAGTGTGGGGTGAGTCAGAAGGGACACACCACTTGGGTAGGGTCAATGGGAAACGACATCATTCTGTTCATGACTTTCCAGGTGTTAATAGCCATGTTAATAAAAGCCTGGATGGGAGGCAAGTGTTTCCAATGACTACTGCTCTCGCTCTCCTTCCAGCCCCTCTCAATACTCTTGGGTGTTGTCTGTCCCAAAGTCATGCAGAGAGGGAAATTGATTAACAAGCAGGCAGGCGGGAGGTGGGAGCCAGATGCAGGAAAAATCATGTTGGCAAACAAAGGAGATGAAAAAGAAACTGTGAGCATTTATGCCCTGCCACCCACACTCTTTGGCTCAAAATCTTTTTTTTCTTGCTGTTGTGAAGACCCAGGTCTATGGAGACATACTAAAACCAAATAATATAATAACATCAACTGACATCTATACAGCACTTGAAGATTTATAAAGTGCTCGACATGTATGATCTCATTTGATCCTCACAACAAATCTTGTGGGGTAAATTCTATTATACCCA
Organism: Sminthopsis crassicaudata; assembly: GCF_048593235.1. Classification (NCBI taxonomy): domain Eukaryota; kingdom Metazoa; phylum Chordata; class Mammalia; order Dasyuromorphia; family Dasyuridae; genus Sminthopsis; species Sminthopsis crassicaudata. Next base: position 32,502,436 of record NC_133621.1, on the reverse strand, counting down.
TTTGACAGATAAAGAAAATGAGGTTTAGAGAGATTTGATGTTTGCCTTACATAAAAAAAAATTAGTAAGGGTATAGGGAAGGGGTTCTTGAGCTGGGCTCTGGAAATTAAAATATATATATATATATATATATTTCAATATAATCGATTTCCCTTGTACATTATAGATTTATTTTATACCTTTAAGATCGTTATTTAGAGTTTTATTGATTGGCAATATACAAAAAAAGTTAAGAATCCATGGTTCAGAAAAAGATTCATTCCAACTTTAATATGCTATTTAGTATATTATTTAATGCTTCTCCAAAAAGGAATCTGATAAAATTATCTGAATAATTTCACTTTTGTTGAATTATGCAAGTGATGGAAGCAGACATTGAGGGGTTCTGGGGAAACGGTAGTGGTGATGATGAGGTATATTATATGATAATCCCATTTCTTCATTTCCTTGTGTCTGAGCTGTATCTACTTGTGAGGAATGTTTCCAAGCATACTGTGTTTGAGGAGACAAAATGTGTGTGTGTGTGTGTGTGTGTGTGTGTGTGTGTGTGTGTGTGTGTTTCAGGCACAGCTACATAGTGTACACAAAACAGATGGAGAGAGCAAAGCAATGGTTTGTGTGGGTGGCCTCATATTCATAGCAGTTCACTGAGCCCCCCCCCCATTTTCCCATCCCTACTAACATGCCTGTGGCTGTAGCATTTAGCAAAGCTACCTGCCTAAGAGCGTCTCCTGATCCCTCTGTGGCTCCATCGCCATCATCTCGGCATCAGCCCCATCAAACTAAAACCATCTTGACCAAGATGCAGATTCCAGTGCCCATTTAGCCAAGGAGAGAAATTGAGTACCAAAATAGAGCCTCCTTAGGTGGTTTCATTGCCATTAGATTAACACAGAAGACCTGGAAATCTCAATGTGTATCTATATCTATCTATCTATCTATCTATCTATCTATCTATCTATCTATCTATATATCATAATTTTTGTGGTCTCAAAATTACTTTACTTTCTTTTTTTTTTCCTGAGGTTGGGGTTAAGTGACTTGGCCAGGGTCACACAACTAGAAAGTGTTAAGTGTCTGAGACAGATTTGAACTCGGGTCCTCCTGAATTCAAGGCTGGTGCTCTAGAAATTACTTTACTTTCATGAGATTAATTTTCTTCATCTGAAAAAGGAGAAGGCTGGATGCCATCATCTCCAAAGTCCTTTTCAACTCTAATATTCTATGACTATATGCATAAGCATGTATTTTTGTATATTTTTGGTTTTGTATATATTTGTATAGTTGAATATATATGGATATAATAATGTATACATATTTATATAATATACATATAAATTTCAGTCTGCTCAGTTCAGATTATAAATGCACTAGGAATATCAATATTTATATAGTACTCTAGAGCTATGAAATACTTTGCATTTATACAATGCTCTCCAGTTATGAAGTACCTTCCTTCCATCAACCCAATGAGCGAGAAACTATAAATCTGTTTGCCCCTGTTGTACAAGTGAGAATACTGAGGCTTGTCAAGATAAAATGACATTCCCATAAGCACATAGCTAATAACTATGGGAACTGAAATTTGGGGCCAAAGTATTTGGACACTAGGCATCTTATTCCTACTTATACCTGATATTTTTTCAAGTTGGTAGAACCTCATGGATCATGCACTCTGATGTTAAAACCTTCAAGAGCTCATTTATCCTCACAAGCAATGCTTGACATTTTGGAAAAGTTCCAGAATTTTAATGACCTTAGAGTTTCATCAAATTTGTTTCCTTATATCATCTCCCTGCCTTCCCTTTAAGTCACTGTTGGTCAACACTTAATAATTTGTTTTTTTTAGCAGAGGAAAATCTTGGACTCTTTTGATAATATGAATTCTCATTGGACAATTTCTCTTGATTTCTCAATTGTTCAAAAAAGAAAGGAAGGTGGCACTAAGGAGCAGTGTAGGGTACAAAAGAAAAAATATTCTCAAACATTACTGTTGTTTTTTTTTTTAAACTAAATTTAAGACGCACAAATTTCCAAGTGTAGACAAAATCTCACAAGATGAGTGCTTCCATGTCTTAATTAAACAAATGGACTACTTGTCAAACCCAGATGTGTTAGCAGTCATTTCTTAGGTTTTATTTGTGGATTCTAACTTTAGTACTGCTTTGCTCTTCCTTTCCTTAATTCCACATTTATGTGTAGAAAGTGACATTATTTATCATCTAGGAATGAGCAATGGCATTGTCACAAGGGGCTCTGTCTACTCTGAGCTGGGTGACCTGAAAATAAATATGGAGTTATCTATCTATCTATCTATCTATCTATCTATCTATCTATCTATCTATCTATCTATCTATCTAGATATAGATATATATCTATATCTATATATCTATCTATCTATCTATATATATATAGTCTGTATATGGCTGTATATATAAACTTTCTCTAATATTTTTCTCTGAGATGTCCTCAGATCAAATATTCCCACTTAATTTTCCTTCTCTGGTCATTTTTTCTATTTTCTCTTTCCTTTGCTTTGCATTGGTAGCCATTTAGAATCAGAAGCCCTGGGTTCAAATCCCAGCTTTGCTATTTATTACCTTTTTTTGACCTTCGCTATTATTGTTGTTGAGTTATGTCTGATTCCATTTGGTTTTTGTTTGTTTTTGAAAATATAATTTTGTTTTTCCCTTCTCCAGCTCATTTTACCGATGGGGAAATAGAAGTGAACAGTTAAGTGATTTAGCTAGGGCCACCCAGCTAGTTAAGTATCTGAGACTAGATTTGAACTTGGGTTCTCCTGACTCCAGGGCTGACACTGTAGGCACTATGACACCACTTAGCTACCTCCCTTTTGAGGTATCCAATTATGATAATCAATTCCAGAATTCAGATTGTAGACAAAGCTTCATGCTAAATTGATTTAACTTCAGGGTTTAATGATAAATACCAGCTGATTTTAGTGACCTATTCATTTATAAAAGATGAATAAGGAAAACACACATCCTTTCCACTTCTCCACTGTTCTACATCCCCCATGCAGCAACCAGAAGTAATGAAGTGCTTCCTATATGAATATACCTGAATACCAGGCCACTTGCTCTCGTGATTCACACGATCCTTACATGTTAGGGGATTGTGAGGTTTTATACTTAGGGAGACAAATGGAGCTGTCCAGTCTAGGATAAACCCACTCTAGCTGTCTTTGAATGCTCTAATCTTAAGTAGGTAAGATCATTCTGAAGTAAGCTGAGGTGCTAATATTCTTTTTGTGTCAGGGGTTAAACACATGGATATCCATCAGTTTCTCCTAATTATTTCTACTTTCATGCTCTCCCCCATTCAGACAAGAAATCTGATATAAGCAACTTCTGTTATTGGGTTTCAATTTCCTAAAAAAAAAAAAAAAAAAAAGGAAGAAATCAGGGTTTTTAAACCTTTTTCTGTATCATGGATTCCTTTGACAATCTGATGAAATCTATGAACCCCTTCCCAGAGTAATGTTTTAAATGCATAAATTAAAATATAAAAAAGGGGGAAGGAAATGGGAACTTATTAATTAAGCACCTACTATCTGCCAGGCAATGTACTAAGCACTTACAGATATCCCAATTCATCCTCACAACAATCCTGGGAAGTAGGTGCTGTTATGACACCCATTTTATATTTGAGGAAATTGAAGTAGAGGTTAAATGAATCACCTAAGATCACATAGCTACTGTCTGAGGATGGATTTAAATTCAGGTTTTCCTGCCTCTAGACAATACCACATCTGGGATTGACAAGAAATCTATTTGTTTAATTAAGATATGGAAGTACTCATCTTGTAACATTATGTCTACACTTGAAAATTTGTGGGTCTTAAATTTAGTTGAAAAACACACACTCATTTTTGAGATTCTTTTTTTCCTTTTGTACCCTAGATTGCTCCCTAGTGCTCTACACTCTTTGCTACTTTGCAGCCCAAGATTACAAAGAAAACCACCAATATTGAACACAGTTTTCCAAATATGTTTCTTTTATAAAGAACAAACTCATAGAAGTCAAGCTTAAGAAGCCCCCTTGAAAAGATGATCTCCAAGGTTCCTTCTAGCTTTTGAATTCTATGATCCTATGATGAAGAGTAACCCCCTCCTTTGATTTAATTTGTTCTGGTGTGTGCATTTATAAGTATAGAGGATATATTTCAGGGTGAGTTGGTAGTGTATGTATGTGTGTGTCTGTGTGTGCGTATGTGTGTGAGTGAATGGACCCATGTGCCTGCGTTTGTATTTTTAGGCTTACATTTGGAAAATTATGTCTTCTTCCTTTAATAAATTTCTAGGAGACAGAGACTATGTCTCTGACCAGTCACCTAGGACAAGATTTTGGGCAATGAGATTCCAGTTTTGATTTTGATTAAAGAGCAAAATTTCTAATGCAAGAACCAAGTTAAAACATGTGCCGTTTGGTGCCATGTAGAAATCGGCAGAACTAAATACTGTCATGCCATGATTGCTATTTTGGGAAAGGCTGCTGCTGTCACTGAAGAATATGGATGACTCCTTTCTCTTATCTTCCTTTTCTTTGGAAGGATCTTGAAAGCAAACAAAATAGGATCACAAAGTATGAAGGAATGGCAGGAGAGAGGGGGAGGGAGGGAGGAGGGAGGGAGGAGGGAGGGAGAAAGACAGAGAGAAAGAGAAAGAGAGAATGGAGAGGGGAGAGAGAGAGAGAGAGAGAGAGAGAGAGAGAGAGAGAGAGAGAGAGAGAGAGAGAGAGAGAGAGAGAGAGAGAGAGAGAGGAAGAAGAAGGAGGAGGAGGAGGAAGGAGAGAGAGAGGGAAAGAGAGAGAGACAGACACAGACACAGACACAGAAAAACAGAGAAAGAGAGAGGCAGAGAGACAGAGACAGAGAAAAGAAAAAACACTGTTGTAAAAATAAGAAGAATTAAAGAATCCAAAGCAGATGTTATGCTGGAAGCTAGTACGTGCTATAGTACCACCTGTGCCCACTTAATTCCATCCAAAATAATTTCCTCTGCAGTTACCATGAAGAAAGACAGAGATTCAGTGACTTCAGAGTCTTTTGGAGGAAGAAAGTGAATTATGCCAGGGGCTCCAATATGGAGCTTATTTTGGAAAAGAGTGAATAATTTACTGTCAATTGAGTGGTCCCTTTCTCTTTTGCTTCTCTAGCCTGCCTTTTTATTGGGGGGGAATGGAGAACTGGTTAGCCGGGACACAATGGTTTGTGTCTATCATTACATATCTGCTACTGCTGGCCCATTGTGAAAATTCCACATGCCAATGGTTTCCATTAAGTGTGACCTTGGAGGCAGAAGGAGCTAGATTTGAATCTCTCCTTTGATATTTGCTAGCTTTAAGACAGTGGCCATGACACTTAACTTCTCTGAGATTCAGTTTCCTCATCTATGAAGTGGGGATAATAGCAGCACCCACCCCACAAGATTGTTGGAGGCTAAAATGAGATCATAAATGTAAAAAAGCTATATCACTGAGTTATTATTATTATTATTATTGTTATTATTATTATTATTAACTGTGATGAATGTGACATGGATTGGAAAATCAAGTGATTTTCTATTCTCCTCCCATTGTTTTTTCAAATGTTCCTTCTCTTGGGTTTTGTTTTATTGCCCGCCACCATCACGATTCTTTGTATTTAGTCTTTGTTTAGTCCATAGCTAACCTCTCCCTTTTTTATTCTTGGTTGTAGTGATTTGCTTCCATTATGATAAATCAAGTGAGGGACCTGTTTCCCATTTGCTGTCTGTATGATCTTGATTAAATCTTTTGTTCTCCCTTTGGGCCTCAGTTTCCTCATCTGTCAAATGAGGGCTTGGACTCCATAGCCTCTAATGTCCTTCCAGCTCTAGATCTATGACCTCATGAACTAAATGGCAGTCTCTGGGCTTGACTCCGAGAATAAGGGGTCTTCTGTTGTTGAGCCCATTTCAAGATGGAGTGAATTACCGAATGAGTAATTTGAACTTCATCTTCAAAAACAAATTGCCTGTGAAAGGATACATTTCCTCCTTGCTTGCCGTCATTTTTCTTCTTGAAAAGTTGCTGGTTCCCATTAATGGGTGTAAATCATAAAACCTAACTGCTCCTGAATAGAGACAATTTTTGGAGTTGATGTGGGTGACCCAGTAATTCACACAGTTTGTGACAGTGGAAATTGAATATGAAGTGTCAGCTGGGTGAAACGCATGCTAGCTGAAGGCTGCAATGGAGAGTAAGTGCTGTCCAGGGCTCAAGTGATTTGTGGATATTTTTGATTGGTCTTTTGGCTTGGCTGTGTTCATCTCTCTTCCGAGAGGAGGGATCATCTTTTACATCTCCTCCATTGAAGTTCCCCTTCTTGAGTCCTTGAAAGAGACTAAGTAAGGTTGTGCTTTCAGCCTTAATAGGTTCTCCACATCTTGTATCTCCTAGACCTTCCCGCATGGGTGTTTATCTCTGCTGAAGACTGCAAGAAGTGCTAGGAAGATGAAGATGGGATTTTAATATGTCCTTCTCCAGAAAACATGGGATGCATTCTGACCCACCCTATGGAAAATCAGAATCTGCTGAGGTTTCCAGTGGGTGGATCCCCAAAGCACAGCCATTTCCAGCTTCTTGCATTCTTTTTTTTATTTTTATTTTTTATTTTTTTTATTTTTTTAACATTAGTAGGTAATTTGATCAATACATCAGTGGAAAGGAAACAAATATATGCATATACAAACTAATACATTAAATAAAATAAAAAGAAAGATGTTTTGAATTTGATTCCTATCCCCCTATCTATTGCATCCTCTCATGTTTGGAGGAGCCAACATAATTCCCTTAGCTTTTTACCTTCCCCATTATGTCTCTCAACCTTTCTTGCTATTGAAATTTTAAAAAAATCCACAATAATGATTTTGAGTAAATATATATATGCATATATACATATACATATATATATTTGTTTTCTTCATTCTATTTTCCATCTTCTACCTCTAAAATATTTGAAATGTCATTTGGTAAACTTAAATTTTAAATAATTTATCTTTACTTCTTTTAATTAATTAAATTTTAATTTCCATTCTAATTCACAAATATTTTGGGATTTTCCCCACTTGGATTGGTAGTCAAATTCTATTTGCAGATCTGCTGTTATTCTAAAAAAACAAACAAAATAACAGCAACACAAAACATCCTAATCACTTAGAAAAAATAAAGTTCTCATAAGTACTTTTCTTTGTCTTATTTCCAAATGTATATTTTCCTTCATGATGTTAAAAAAAATATCAAGGTCACCTCACACTCACTTCTGAGAATCCATGAGCTATCACAACCAGAGCCATAACTTGGGTGGGGCAGCTGGAGCTTCGTCCCACAGTGTCCAAATTTAGAGGGCACTCATAGCTCCTTTAGGCACATAGAAGCTATTGGGCTTAGCATCTAGTTATTGAGAATAATTAGTTAAAATAGGAAGATAGCAGATGGCATACCAGATGAGGTCCTTCTCCACCCCCATCCCCGACCCTGCCTCACTGAGTCCCAAGGTCTCTGTCTCTACCACCAACTAAGCTTGTTTTTAAATGTTGTGAAAGTTGCCCTAGGCGAGAAAAAGGTGCTATTTATGGTTCTGATCACAGTTAGATCTTCCCTTAGCAAAGTGAGGTAACTAGACTGCTCAAGCCAAAAATAAGACTTGCCTCCTTAACTTTGAAACCTTAAGGCATCTGTGATTTCCTCAGCGTGGGTACTCTCATAAGACCTTCCAGGTTCTTCATCAGGGACAGTTATTCTTCATGTCTTTCCATGGGAAATGAATGGAAGATACATCTTCAGTCATCAAAATCACTGGTGGAAATCTGCAGTATCTATCATCTCGACTATTCCTTTCTCCTTACATGGTTACTTATTACTTTGATTTTTTTTTTTGAGTCCGTAATGTACCATGATTTACAGTCTTTCCCAAGAAAATATTACAAGGAAAACAAACTTAATTCCTGAATTATCCAGATAAATGCTTGGGTCTTTCACTTCCTATGCTTGTATAGGAAAGACACTATCAGCTGGATTGAAGCTTTACAAATCACCCCAAGACTATGCTGCCTCCATGGATCAGTTGAGCTCGTAGGTAGCCTAGATGTAACATGTATGTGGCTATATAAATGTACAGTCTACACAGTCTCATATTAATATTAGTTGGAGATAGCCATGAAGAAGCCAGAATGCCAGTTGAAATTATGGCGGTTAGATATTAAGGAAGACCATCATAACAGTTGACACTTATAGGATGCTTTTCTTTCCATAACAGAAAAGCCAATCACCATGGGGTTTGTCTCACACATATCAATGACTGGTAATTCCTTGATTCCTCCAGTAACACAGATCACAGCTTGTCTATAATTTGTGATCTTGGAGAATTATCTGGGACTCATTGACTTGCCCATGTCCCCAAAGCTAGAAAGTATAGTAAGTGCAGAATTCATGTCTTCCTGAGTATACTTTGTCCACCACACCACATTGCCTTATTTCTATTATACATACTCACTATTGAAGACATCCGATCAAGACAGCAAACATAGCATGCCAGGAATGATGGGCCCAGTGCTTAGAATCACCTCTTCACCTAACGAGCCCTGTTATTTCAAATTAAAGAACATTTATCAAACAAACAACTACATGTATCTCCATGCTGAAGATACAAAAGTGAAAAAACAAAAAACAAAAACAAAAAACACAAAACAAAGCTCCTGTAAAACAAGACTCTCCTGCCCTCAAGGAACTTACCATTTAATGGGAGGATTAAATGGATACCCCAAGTAACTTTATTTTCTTTTCAATCTACCCACCTGATTTTCAAATTTCCTGTAGGGCATGCCCTGTGTTTTGTAGAGGTATTCTGTAGCAGCTCAGAGCTGATTAATCAAATGATAACATCCAAGAAAGTGGGGCTGATTGGCAGGACTACAGCATCAACTTTGCCTTATATTTGAAAAGGCATGTTCTGTTCCATTTGCAGTATTCCATTGTACAAGAGGCAACGTTGGGCAGGGAGGCGATTTTCTATTATTTGACTGGGGTGGGTGGAATAATTTTAATTGCTAAGAAATTGCATTTTCATTGTAAAGCAATTCAAGTTATAGCAGATTCATAATGCAGCTATTGTAAAAATGACATTTCAGTGACATTTCTGTGAGAAGAACATGGTGATTTTGCAAATGACATGGTGATGGCACAGCAGTTATGTGAAGAACACGTTTTCACAAGATGTGTGTGCTGTGAGCGTCGATGATGAAGATGAAGATGATGACGATGGAGTTCATTGATAGAAATCTTTTCCTCTTGGGATCTCAAACCACTTTTTAGAGACTTATCGACTCCCTTTGCCTCTCAGATTAATGAATCTTGGCAGCCCCATCCAAATCTTACAGGGAGGAATCCATAAAGTCCTGTATTTGCCCAACTCTTTAGCAAATGGATGATTCACAGCATGAACTAAAAATTCACTTTTTACTTTTCAAATCTGAAAGAATCCTCAACATCAGAAAGCAGACGACTGTATAAGGTATAAAAGGAAAACATTCTTGATTTATCACAGACTTGCCTCTACTAGTTTTTGAGAGAAACCAGGAAATCAGCAATTACTATTCCCTCCTTCCATCAGGGGACGTATCCCCTGCTTTGTCTCTGGGTGAACTGAGTTGCTCATTGCAAATATGTTTATAGAGTACACTAATAAGTTAAAGAAGGTAAGTTGTTTCAGCTAGCCTGAGGACATATTATTCCCATAGCATATATGTCATCACCATTTTATTTTTGCAATGTCATTATCGTATCATTAATATGGAATATTTTTTCCCCTCGTTGCTTTTACCGGATGTTTCAAGAGAAAAAAAAATAGTTTCTTAGCAACTATGATGGTGTTTTTGATTGGAGAGAAAACTTAGAATTATGATGATCACTGAAATTGACCCATGTAGTCAACATTCTTCCACAGACTACAATGATATAATTTATTAAACAGTGTGCAAGTTTGCTTAAAAAAATTTGCATTTATTTACATAACCTTTGACCTGCCAGCCTTTACCACATATTTTCTTGATTTCATTTGACTGTTTATGGATGAAATGACCCACAAAACCCAAGGATCCTGGGTCAGCTTTTAATTACATATTATCCACGGTTTGTTGTGTTGCAGTAGCTCTGTTCAGGTGTGGATGGGGCCAAGCTTCCATATAACAAAGCTAGTCCTGAGGTTAAGTCTTCACCCAGCTTCAGGAACAAAGAACAAAGAATCAAGTTCATCTTTCCAGATTTCCCATTAAGACTCAGTTAGAAGTTGTTTTCTGCCTTTCTATTTACTTTCCAAAGTTCCACTTTTGACTTCAACTAAAATGTATAATATATATATATATATATATATATATATATATATATATATATGCATAGCAAAAAAAAAATGCCATTTACCTTTTTGAAAGCTGAGTTGACCTAAGTAATCTATCAACCAACAAGTATTTGCTAAATTTTGCCTCTTCTGTTCTTGCAACTGTGCTAGGAACCAAAGATACAAATATAAAAAAATGAGATGTCCCAGTAGAAAAGACATAAAGTTAGGACAGGAGGGCCTCTGAAAAAGGACTTTCTCCTTATTAAGAATTTTGAACACTTTTTTTTTTTTTTTTTTTTTTACTAGAATCCCATTGAGTAGAATATAAACTCCTTGAGTGCAGGGACTTTGTATTCCCTGTCTGGCAGAGTGCTTTAAGCAAAGATACTTAATTGATTCATTAAGAACTGAATTGAACTGAAGAAAGACTATTATCAAAGCCAAAGGAACTGAATTTGTGTAATATTAAAATTTTTAATATGAATATCATTTTTAAAGCGACACTAGAAAGAAAAAACAATGTTCATTGAGAGAATCTAGGCCTTCTATTGATACCTGTGCTTTTATCATGATAATAATAATTTCTTAATAAATATTTGTTAACTGCCTGACCTACTCTTGGTTTCCCCTTCAAGATTTTTTTTTCTGAGGCTGGGGTTAAGTGACTTGCCCAGGGTCACACAGCTAGGAAGTGTTAAGTGTCTGAGACCAGATTTGAACTCCTGTCCTCCTGAATTCAGAGCTGCTGCTCTATCCACTGCCTCACCTAGCTGCCCCCTCCCTTCAAGATTTCAATAAAGATAGTCAGTCAAGACCTAAGAAAGGATACAATTAACATTTTTCAAGTATTTATTCCCATGAGTAAGTAGGGGCTACAAAGTGTGATTAATGGCAAAAGAATTTGCTAATATGGAAGATGAAATGGCAAATCTCTCCCATCTATTTGCCAAGAAAATCCCAAGTCACAAAGAGTTGGACGTGACTGAAAAATGACCGAATAACAACAACAATAAATAAAAGATTCATGTTCGGATTTCCTGTTATTAGGTCTTGATGATACCAAGTAGGGGATGGCATTCACTGAATTCTTTTTTCACTGAAAATTTTACATTCATTCTATATTTTTAAAGCTGTAAGATAGAGGACATTGTGTTATATGCTGGTAATATGAGTATAAATATATCATAGCTTCTGCTCTCAAAAACATTATAGTCCTTTAGGAGATATAGGGCACCTACTCCATCAGCCATACAGGTTGTTGGTGCTCAGTTAGCTAAAACTACTCTATCTGACATCTTTCATTTTTTGATCTGTGGTTATGGGATGTGATTATGGCTAAACAAAGTCAATGGCTTCCATGTTCTGCGCTGAAAGGATGCAAAGTAGATAAAATAGGAACAGGATTAGTATATATCAGGGCAATATAGTGACCTTGTTTTTGGACATTTGCCTCTCATTAGTTATATGTTTCCTAATAGTTTTTCACTTAACCATCCAGCAAGTAATGATAAGGGAAAAGGTTTAAGGACAAAGTCCCATCTCTAAGAGTTGGACCCAATTCTAAAGGGGCTAGGGACTGATGTCACCTGGGACATATTAACAATCTCAGCCAGGGTCATTGACTGAGAACTGGGAGAGCCTTCAGAGACTATCTAGTCCAATTTCCTCATTTCACTGATGGGAAAACAATCGGGGGGGGGGGAGTTAAAAGATTTCACTGAGGTCACAGAAGGAATAAGCATAAATGACGGAATTCAAACCCAGATTCTCTGACTAAATCTAGAGCTCTTTCTAGTCATTGTACTGAGGGATGAGTGGCCAAATAGCCCCCTTTTTCTCTTTGTACATCCAATATCAAGAATATTGACCTGAATATAGCAAGTTATTCATCCTACCTCTTTTTTTTTCTTTTAAATTGAACTTAATCACATGACTGTGGGTTTAAGGAAATTGAGTATTCTGCCCAGAATCCTCCCTTTAATGCAAGCAAATATAATGGTTGTTTTTAATAAAATGCATCAGAGGAGATTTAGACTTCTGCCATCACCTATCTCCAAATACATCCACTAATCACTTTTTAAAAAACTAGTTTGTAATGATATAGTCATATGTTTTCTGAGAACTCCGGCAACACTGCAGGCTTCCTGCTCCAGAGAGAGTGGTGGGCCCTGAATGAGATCCAAGAATGATTCTCCCCATCATCCATTCACATTTTCTAGCTATTTGACTTTACTACCTTCTCTGTCACCATTTCCTTGGCTTCTCTCCCAACTTCTACCCCAACAATCTAAACATGTGAGTTTAATAAATTATTTCAGGAAATTCTTGAAGTCTAAAGTAGACTTTAGATCTTCAGTATTTCTGGTATATCTCCGTGTTAAAAAATGAATTTTTGCCAAGAGATTAACCAGTGCACATGGGCTGAGCATTTCCTCTCATAGGGCATTTCATCTAAGTGGTATGATTGAAATCAGGATCCAGAATATTCCATGCTTACCACAGTGTCTGGCACATAGGAAGGGCTGAGGAAATGTTTGCTGACTTGATTTGGCTTGATTTGTGTCCAGAAGTCCCTTTGCTTGGATCCCCCTGATACGTGGTGATCTGATGTTTCTAGAACAGTGCTTTGGGCAAAATGGGGAGACTCACCCAGATCCTGGGCAAGGGCACATCTCTGAGTGGTTTCACCCTTATGGCCAATACGACTCCTTTACTTTTCACCCCTAGCATCATGAAGTGCCTTCAGCAAAGATGCTGTCATGTGACCTGCCCCTTACTTCTGAGAAGACCCTCTCCTTTGTTTTCTGCCTCCTTTTCTCTTGAGATAGTCAGCACCAGCTTGCCAGAACCACCATTTTGAGATGTCTCCAGAGATCTATTTCTGAACCTTTCCATCTATGGTCTACCTCCTGAAAGTGTGTTCTTTCACAGTAGGGACTCCAAATATTCCCCCCACTTCGTGCCATAGCTTTCTGGGTAGTTAACTGGAAAACAAGTGGCAAATGACTATGTGCAAAGGAAAGATTGATTATTTTTCTCCAGTATGCTGATATAGCTTGTTTTTAATCAGACTTCATCTTCCACGAAGATTTTTCTGGATCCTTCCAGTTGTCAATCTTTTTTTTTTTCCCTCAGATTGTCTTAGACTTGTTAATTTATATACCAAGCTATAACTAGGATGGAGTGATCAGAGCTTTGTCCTAGGATGCTGACAACTCTCTCACTCTTTTAATAGCACAAAACCAATTGAATTTAGGATATAGTTAGCAAGGAAAATTAGTTAAAATAGGCAGCAACCAAATGGAATGCCTTTTCACCAAGCCCAAGCCACAGAATCAGTCCCAAGATCATTCCCATAGGGCATCTCTGTGGTTTTTTTTCTTAGCTCCCCCCCCCAAAGTAAAGTGTTCTGTATTTCCTCCTTCAACTCAAATTCTCTCTACAGGTTGCTTTAATCCTACACTTCTTACTCTGTTTATTGTATACTATTTATTCTGGTGAAAAAATTGTTGGTTATAGCTGCCTGTGTACATGCTCCTTGTCTTTCCTCCCATCCTCCTCTCTCTCTCCCCCAACCACTGTTAGCCACTTTGAGGCAGAGGACAGCTCCTGATTTCACATTTGTCCTTGGAACTCCAGTGCCAAGCACAGTGCTGTGTACATAACGGGCTGCGTTGAACCGAATTGAAATGAACTCACATTGTTTGGTTAATGTTGGGGAGTTAATGTAATTTTATACTGTGTCTTCTCTGAGACTCCCCAGGAAGATCCTAGGTTAGTCTTAGGCTATAACAATGAAGCTTTTTTCTTGTCACTATTATTGCTATGGAGGAGAGGCTCATCCTTGTTCTCTTCTGGACTTTCTGCACACACACACACACAACACACACACACACACACACACACACACACACAACACACACACACACACACACACACACACACACACACACACACACACACAAATATACAGACACACACTTGCCTTTTTTTTTTCCTTTTCCAAGCCTCAAGAGCCAGGGCTTGTGCTTAAAAGGAGAACGAATGGTTCAAAAGGGGAAACATTACACCTTTAAAAACAGCCAAAGCAAGTGTATTTTAATAACTCATCAGGACCTGGGTCCATCATAACATTTAATCTGCATTATATCTCACTTCCTAATCGGTCCTTTCATTCCAATTGTGTGCAGAGAGGGTGGGTGAGATGAGAATTTCCGATAAGTGCCAGTAAAACAAGTTTGCTTTACAGCTGGCAAGCCCTGGGCACACGGTAACAGTGCCTTATGGCAGTGTTCAATCAAATGATTCCATAAACTAAAAATAATCACCCTAATACTAATACCTATTATTCTTCATTGTTGCTGGTCGCTATGGTACTGCCTTTGACTGTGAAGAATTCACCGCCATTATTACCCTCAGTGTCTCTCTCTCTGAAATGTGATCTAATTGCAAAATCCACACCTGTTCCACAGTTCAATAGAATCCTGCTTTTGAGAGAGGCAGACTTTCAGGCACACACACACACACACACACACACACACACACACACACACACACACACACATGCCCACACACTCTTGTCCACACACGCACACAATCACCCAGTGCCTCACTTTGGGATGGGTGGCGGTGGTTTGACGGTGGGGGGAGAAGAGCGTGAGTTTATCAGAAAATAATATTGAGAAGGGGGGGGTGTGTGGAGAGCCTGTGTTCTGTGGTCATTGGAAGATTGCTGATGGGTGCATAAATAAGGCATGCTGGAACATCTGTTCTTTGTTGTGCATTCAGCTTTTTAATGTCTTCCAAGAGCAGCTCTGACGCATCACTGACTACCACTCCCCATTTAAGCAACATTTTACCAGAAAATAATAAACCTTCCTGGTAGGGTGCAGGGAGCCAAGGCATTCGGGCAATGCCATTAATTTGGAAATATCTCTTTTTCTGGGATTTTAAAATCTCTCTCCCTTTGAACATTATACAAATTTGGGATCCAGCCTGGCATTCCTACCAGTCTAAGCATTAAATCAGCCTGGATATTCTATTCAGCCTTTTCTTTAGGCAAAAGGAGAGGAAGGCAGTTAAGGCAAACTTTACACATGTTTCTCTCCCCCCCCCCCCCATCTCCTTAATTCTATTAATGTGCAATCCTCTCTTCTTGGGGTGCGTGTGTGTGCGTGTGCGTGTGTGTGTGTGTGTGTGTGTGTGTGTGTGTTGTGTGTGTGTGTGTGTGTGTGTGTGTGTGTGTGTGCGTGTGTGTGTTCCGGTATTTATTTGTACTGATAAAATTCCGAGGCAGCTGAGACCCCTGACAGTTTAACAATATTGGCTGGTTATTTTGATACAGTGCAGTAGGCAGCAAAAGATTAAAAAACGGAGCATCCGAAACGGAGGGAAACCAGCTTGAATTCTAAAATAAAATTTGAGCAGCATGGATTTCTCTTGCCACCGGCTATGAGGCTACTCGGAATTTCAGATGCATCTCTGGAGCTGTCAGTGATGTGGAAAGGGGAGATTGGCATTCCGAAGATTTGTGGCGCTGCCGCTCGCTGCAATTGCGGGACAGGGAGAGCGGCGCCCGGCCTGGGCCGGGGCAGCGAGGGCCGCGGGAGCCGGGGGCGGCCCGAGCACGCTGGCACCCCGGGCGCGAGCCCTCGCGCCGCTTCCTCCCGGGGCACAGCTCGGCCGCGCCGAACAGCGATTAGCTGCCGGGAGACGCCTCCCGACCCCAAGTGACCATGCTCCTAGGATAGGAAAGGAGGAGGATCGGCTACGACCGGGCCCTTATTACCATTCTCTCCTCTCTCTCTCCTTTCTCTCTGTCTCTCTCTGTCTCTGTCTCTGTCTCTCTCTCTCTCCTTTCTCTCTGTCTCTCTCACTCTCTTTTTCTCTCTCTCTCTTTCTGTCTCTCTCTCTGTCTCTCTCACTCTCTTACTCTCTCTCTCTCCTTTCTCTCTCTCTCTGTCTCTCTCTCTCTGTCTCTGTCTCTCTCTCTCTCCCCCCCCCTCTCTCTCTTATTTCTCTCTCTCTCTCCTCTCTCTCTCTCTCTCTCTCTCTCTCTCTCTCTCTCTCTCTCTCTCTCTCTCTCTCTCTCTCTCTCTCTCTCTCTCTCTCTCCCCTCTCTGTCTCTCTCACTCTCTCTCTCTCTTTCTGTCTCTCTCACTCACTCTCTCTCTCTCTCTGTCTGTCTCTCTCTCTGTCTCTCTGTCTCTGTCTCTCTCTGTCTCTCTCTCAGTATCTCTCTCTCTCTCTCTCTCTCTCCCTCTCTCTGTCTCTCTCTCTGTCTCTGTCTCTCTCTGTCTCTCTGTCTCTCTCGCTCTCGCTCTCTCGCTCTCGCTCTTTCACTCTCCTTCTCTCCCTTCCTTCTCTTTCCTATCCCTCTTCTCTGTCTCTGTCTCTCTCTCTGTCTCTCTCTCTCCGCCCTCCCTCTTCTCATCCCCCCATTAACCCTTTATAATGGAACAACACGTGGGCAATGTCAAATAGCAAAGTACCAGCAGCACTGACTTGCAAACCATGCAAGGATAATCGCTCACCTAGAGTTTGGGTAATGGGCCCTCTGTGCAGAATTGGGATACTTGTTGTTAGGCAGGTTAGAAGGAGCCACATTTTGTCATCTTTCTTCTGTTAAGTTTTCCCCCATTGTTCTCTTTTTAGATAGACATTATAGGAGTTTGTGACTTATGGTGTAAGGATAATGGAATCTAAAGGGAATGGAATCATGGCTGGTTGAACTTAATTATGCTCTATTTGAATTCATTCTTGCTTTGTAAGGAACCATTCAAACACCAAGCTTCCTCCAGTGACCATTGGCAAGGCAGTATTGTATGCTGAAAGTCATCAGTATGGAAAGGGATATTGTACAATGGACGATGAGTCCGAGGGTAGGTTATAGGCATTAACCTGGGACCCGGACAGTTACTGCTTGTAGATATGTGTGCTGGGGATTCCTTTAGTTGCCAGCTTTGTTACTGAAGATCCCTGAACACACTAAAGCTGGGACTAGGCATTCTGGCATCCAGGTCAAACACCCCAAAATATTTCTAGGTCAAGAAGCATGCAAAAGTTCCCACAAACCAACATGTAAAGACAAATTCAATTGCAGGGAGAGACCTGGGACCTCAAGACATAGGACCCCTTATAGAGACTCCAGGACAGGAAGGGATTGCAGACAGAATAGGGGAAAATATAAAGTCTGCTAACTCCCTATTTTAATGGATTATTATTGCTAAAAAAAGACTCTAGGCTTGACTCTGCTTGCTAAGGAGAAGAAGTACCATTAGCACACTTTAATTTTTTGGAGCAAAGTCCAAACGTCCTGCCCTGGTTATGATTCTTCCCATGATGTCATTGGGAAGCCAGAAAGAACTGACATAACGTAAGGAAATATGTTACCACTTATAGTCACCCAAAAAAGAGCATCCTTACCTGAAGAACGAGTAAATGAATGAACAAAAAATAATATTAGGCCATTGTTTATAGTTTTATTGAACAAAATTCAGGATTTTTATGCCTATGTGTATTAAAACATACAGCAGAATCATGGATTTGCACCAAGACAGTCTCAAGGATGCCAAAAAGAGCCAGATGAAAAGTAAGACATCTAGGCAAGCAGGTTATTTGGCACCAAGAATATATAAGGCATAGACAGAATGATCATTGGATAAAATTTAATTGTTTTTCCTCTTTTTTGTTGGATTAACCAAATCAGTCTCTCTGTGTAGAAAAGCCAGCATGTAGGATTACTGTATCTGCCTGGTCCTGATGGAAAGATCAAGAAATCAATGTCAACACGACTGCCTGGCAATTCCTCTTGTCTGTCTGTGTGGTTCATTGTGACTTTTGGAGAGATTGACGGATTTGGGCAACTTTTGGTAGGCTTACTAAAGGAACAAAGCTACATCTGATGGTCACTTTGTAGTATAGTTGCCAAATACTTGGGAGAAAAAAACACTTAACAGCAATATATTTTCTGATGTGAATGTCTTTAATTTTTAAAATATATTTTTATTAGAATTCAAAATTGAGAGAGTAGAGTTTTAGTAAAACTGATTTCATTGAAGAGCTATTAAAATGTCAAATTCATAATATAATTTTTTTAAACCCACAGAGATATGTTTTATGGGCTGTCATGGCGAAATTGCACTTCATCACATGGTTAATCTACAGGTGATGAACTTCTCTGTACTTAGCAGAGCTGATATATGAAAAACAATCTGTTGTTGAGACCATACCCAAAGCCTTTCCAACATGGTGGAACATGTCAAAATTCCCCTTGCATTCATAAAGCCTTCAAGAATCTAGACTAATGGGGCAGCTAGGTGGTGCAGTGGATAGAGCACCAGCCCTGAATTCAGGAGGATTCGAGTTCAAATCTGGTCTCAGACACTTAACACTTCCTAGCTGTGTGACCCTGGGCAAGTCACTTAACCCCAGCCTTAGGGAAAAAAAAAGAATCTAGACTAATTTCCATTTTGTGATGAACTATCAGAGTAAGATTTTGTGGAGAGAGCCTATAAGATGGCAAACCAATGGCTCAGGAAATATAAATGGACATAAAATAGTATCTTAACTTTTTAAAATCCATAGTTCAAGATATGTATTTTACATTTCTAGGCAATTTTGTTTATTTTTTATGGACATCCAGGAGTGCCCCTAGCCTCTCTACCCTTTCTGGGTTTCAAATTCTTTGTATCAATAAAATGAGGGGGATGGAGCAAATGATTACTAATATGCTTCTTGTTTCTATAATCTTTGATCTCTCTCTCTCTGTCTTTCTGTCTCTCTGTCTCTCTGTCTCTCTCTCTCTCTCTCTCTCTCTCTCTCTCTCTCTCTCTCTCTCTCTCTCTCTCTCTCTCATGTCTGAGTGTCTTTCCTAATTTTAGATATCTTCCTCAGTTCCCTTTATCCAAATATGATGGAGGAGGATTAAAGCAAAGAGGCATGTTGGATCAGAGATCTAGAAATTCTTTCCTCGTAGAGATAGACGGGTTTGGCGAGCACCAATGCCAGTGAGTGTCCTGAAAACATTTATGATAGATTCATGCCTTTCTCTCTCAAATGGAATTAACATCACATGTCTTAAATATACATTATGTGATCGATGATCCCAAGTATTCGGGTTGCTATTAGGAGGGAAGGGTGCTTGAGGAAGAACGGAGAATAAAATTAAAATCTCAAAATAATAAGCACTTTTGATTTAAGACTACAATTTATTGATATTAATGATAATAATAATAATAGTTATAATACAATAAATATACATATATGTAATGATTATCCCTATTCTATAGATAAGAAACTAAGGCTGCCAGAATGTATTTCTAGGACCTTTTCCCTATGTTGCTTTGCACAATTGAGGATAGAAAACATAATTTTCTACACATGATAGGCAGTTTTCCCAAACTTGAAAATTCTTTTTATTATGGGCAGATGTGGTAACCCAGAAAATTACCAGATTATAGAAAATAGAAGGGAAGATGTATGTGGACTAATGATCAGCTGGAAAAGCAAGTGTTCCTTTGGCATAAAGGAATTATTTTTTGCAAAATCTCCAACTTATGTGGGGGGAAATCATAATGTTTTCATTTTTGATCAGCTTTTATTAATACCCAAGGAGAGGAGTTTGCCATAAAGCGTTCTCTCAGATCTGTGGGGAAATATTGCTACGAAAATGTAACCCACTAAAATGATAACATCACAGATCATTGTTTCTTTTCATTGTCTTTTGTTCTATAACAAGATGAAAGTCCCTCAAATGGAGGAAAATATTCTACTGGATCAGGGTCTTTCTGTACGAAAAGAATAGAATCATTGAGATGGTGTGCTACCTATCTGGATTTTTATAGTCATGTGTGACTGAAATATAAGTGTATTGGAGTAACTATGGAGTTACAGCCCCTGACAAAGATTTATACAGCATCATCCCAATTTGTAAGTAAGACTCTCTAGGGCATTGACGGTGATGAATGTTGTCTCCGTGTCAGTGGGAGAGCTCTACATTATCTGCTTTCGATGGCAAGTAAGCAACGAAACACATTAAAGATACAAGGAACCTCTTTAGATGTCTTTTCACAGTGTGGAATGTCCTCCCTCCTCACCACTTGGAGGCTCTATCTGTATTCAAGCTTCTGCTTAAGCACTACCTCCCAACGGAGACTTTAGTGACCCCCTCAACTGTAGGCAATACCCTCATGAAAAATACTTTGGGTTCCATGAATGATGCCTTGAAGTATTCTCAAATACTATGTCTTTGATTTCCAAATAAATTTTATTGGGTTCAATTCACAACTATTGAGTATCACATTTCAGGAAAAGAGTTCTTCATCTAGTCCTTTTTGTCCCTGGTATAATGACTATATGAAAGAAGAGGTCTCTTTGATACATGGAGAGGTGGCAAATATGCCCATGTGATAACTTAATATCTCACAGTATCTGTTTGGATCAATGTATCTAGTCAAAGAAAATATAAATAAATAAAATATAAATACAGATTATTCATATATATACATATATCTATATCTATATAATATTTCCTAGAGAAGCCTTCTGACCCTGTGATGTATTCATGGGACAATAGAATTTTGAGCTGATTCATCAAGTTGGCTTTATGTGCTGCCTTTTTTGGAGGATACTGTATCCTGCCCTCCTTAGTTTTTGAACATTTATGAAACAACTACCCTGCTCTAGGAAATTCCATTCCTTTGGCATCCATCAAGGCTACAAAGCCAGCCTTGGCTCTATAAAATGTTTCAAACTTAATAATTAAAACGTATATAGCGCTTACTATTTGCCAGGTACTAGGGGAAGCATTTTATAATTATTCTCTCAGTGGATCTTCACAGTTTACCCGGTGGGTAAACATTATCAATATCCCCATTTTACAGATGAGGATTGCCCATAATCATTTGCCCATAGTCACATAGCTAGTAAATGTTTGATTGAATTTGATTGCTTGTCCTTCTGACTCCAAGCTCAGCACTCTATCCATTGCATCATCTTGCTGCCTTAGTCCCAAAAACATATGGTCTCTTTACTGAAATGGATTTGTAATCTAAATGGCAAAGGACCAGAGGATATTCCATCCAGTGAGGCAGATTTCAACCCATTTATCCCCACTGTGACTCTTACCCATGTCTTCTCATACATTCACTAGAGGGAATCTACCCAATCTACCCTCACTTTCTCCTGATAGCACAAGGATATCAGTGGTACATAAAGATTACCCACTGATTGTCCTCCGTTCTCACCAAATAATCACCTGATTATCTATATAGTTGATGTTCTTTCTTGATATGTACTGCACCCTATACATATGGATCATAAGCCTCTCCAATGAATCTTAATGACATTCAATGTGAACATGTCATAGCTTATGGTCACCCCAAAACCAATAGTAGAACATGGATATTAAAAATGAACCTAACCTTGTTTAACATAAATAAGGAAAGACTTCTGCAATATTTCTCTGGAGTATTTCAAGACTGTAGCCTTCAAGATTCCCAGCAAGCCTTGGGAAAACAAGCCCAACTTTTATCCAATCTCATTCAAGAGCACAACTTGGGCTTCAGAAACTGTGATGCTAGGAAAGGTCACTGCTTTTTTTCCCCAACTTTTTCTACTAGACTTTGTCCTGATCCTTTCACTTTCACTCTCCAGCAGCTGCTGTTTAAATGGCTTTATCTTTTATACTGCTTCTTAGGAAGTGTCTTTCTTTCTGTACTTTCAAATTAAAGTAGATTTTCAGGTTAAAAATTATACTATGGGGGCAGCTAGGAGGCACAGTGGATAGAACACCAGCCCTGAAGTCAGGAGGACCTGAGTTCAAATATGGTCTCAGACACTTAACACTTCTTAGCTGTGTGTCCCTGGGCAAGTCACTTAACCCCAATTGCCTCAGCAGGAAAAAACAAAAAGCAAAAAAACTATGCTATGGTAGTTCTCTTATGTAGACTTTTTCCTTCCCATCTATCATAAATTGATAATCTTGTCTTTAGATGCGCTCATGGACTTTCCACTCAGAGATAATCTATTATGTTCTATAATTCTAGTTTTAACAGCTTCAAAGGAATGGATTTAGGTTTGAAAAAAATTCTAATAATCTTAATAACTAACCAAAAGTGAAATGGTTGCCTGAGAAGACAGAAGATTTCCTTATTGGAGGTTTTCAACCAAAAGCTAAATGATGAGCTTTTTGGAATATCATAACAGGGATCCTTGTTTAAGTATGCTTTGGATTAGAAGGTCCCAGAAAATTCTGAAATTTATGATTTTGACTCTGACTATCAATGACCCTTTTTAAGATAGGCAAATTGAAGCAGGAAATTGAGGTAAATACTAGGATGATTTGTATAACCCTTCCCTTCCCCCTTCCCTCACAAACAATCCAGCAAACTGTTCCGAACAATAGTTCCTAGACTGTCTAACGCTGACATCATTCAATTAATGCTGAAAGTTGATATATTCTTTGTGTTGTGTTGGGTCCTTGGCAGATTAGTTCAATTAATGTCAAGATTGATTGGGTAACCTTAATATTAGCCATCTTTGGATTTTAGCCATAACATATATATGAGGCATACGTACACTTTTACAGACCTGGGGGTTTCATAACACTGAAAGAAACAGATGGGTACAGGTATATTACCATCAGGATGAGCCGTTAGGCAGACACAAAGTTTTTAGCAGCTTCTCTCTTCCCTAAGGTACCCAAAACACACACATTATCAGTGGGGCAAATGCCTGGTTGCCACCCAGGATATTCTGGGTTCAAATACAAAATCGTTTCTCTTTATCATGGAATATACACTTTTTCTTTCTTTTTTTTCTTCCTAATCACCTAGGCAATGTAGTTTTTATCTGGAAACTTAGAAATTTACATAAAATCCCCACTCAGAACTCACTGTACAACTGGCTGCGCATGCACATTCGGCAAGCAAGGACTCATAAAATGCATATCACATCATTATTTTATGTTTAAACATTTTTATTTCTCCAGAGAATTTAAAATATACAAACATGTGACTCCATGAGGAAATGATCCAAAAAAGATTATAAATACAGCTATAAATGTCAAAGTTCCTAAAACATTTCACTGGTTCTATCTTCAGAAGAAAGTGTTTACATAGAAAGCACACGCCAGTGTGTTTTATTATTGTTATTGTACGCATTAAATGTTACAAATGCAATCTGTCTGACTCACACATAAACTATGGTCTCCAAAATTCTTCAAGAATCACCTCTGGAACTAAGATGTTTAACAGGAGAACAATATTTAGTCAACTGTCCTCCAACAACTCTTTGTCAACAGCCAGGAGGTCCCATGATGAGAGAGCTACTTGAAATTATATTTCAACTACTCGCCTTTGCCACTTTCTCATATCCATGGAAAGTAATGATTTATCACGATTCCTTTCCTCATGCCTTGGCCCAGTGCAAAATTAATGATTAAATGCCCTTCTCTTCTAAAAAAGACAAAGGTTGACAGTTGTGGGTAGATAGAGGAATCTCTTACATCACTAATTCTGTAAATCCAGTGGAGAACAATCAACAGGGATGCTCCTGGTGTGTTGATCCATTTCCATTCATTGGACAAACAGTGACGGATGGCATTGTGCTGGATTTGTTCATCCACTCAGCTACAATCCATAGGTATCATTTTCACTTTCTCTAAATTTGGGGGGATGGTTGGGCTTAATTTGATTTTCCCTATTGTGTATCTTCTTTTCTTTTATGTTAGATTTTGACTGCAAAAACACAGGTGCAATACAACTTCTAATGCAGACAATTCAGAGAGCTACAGTTTAACAATACCCTGTGAGACTATTATGAATGGGGTTAGTATTAAACTGCCCTGATGAGGTGCTATCTTGCATACTGTATAATTTTATGAATTTAAATCCAAATAAGATCAAATTTTCCAATTCACCTGAACCATTTATTAGGCTTTACTTCTGTGATGATTAACTTTGATAACAATAGCTCTTAAACACAATGTACCAACATAAATATGCTGAGGGTTACATTAACTTTGGAATTATCTTTTGCTAACCATTTTGCTCAGAAGAAATATGGAAGAAAGGATTAGAAGTTAATACTCCCAAGTTTAATTCACAAGTAATAGATTTAGAACTTTGAGGAAATTTGTGTTCATGTGGTTCAACCCCATTATGTTATTCTTATTTTTAATCTGTTTTCTTTTTTTGCCATAAAGATTTTTAATATTTTTTCAATGATCTGTCAATGCTATTTTTTTTAGAGAGTGCTATTTCACCCCAAATCATCCACATACAATCTCCTTTTGCAAAAAGAAACACAATGAAGCAAAACTGGTCATATCAGACAATATGGGCTTCATTCTGCAACTATAGGCCCCCTCATTTTATAGATGAGGAAACTAAACTCTAACAAAGAAAATTAAATTTGTCCAATTCACATAAATGGTAAAGTCAAGATTCAAACTCAGGTATTTTGATCTCAAATACAAGGCATTTGATCTTATCTGTCAACATGGCTCTTTCTACCGGATGAACAACAACAAACAAACTCATAGGCTTTGCCCACCCACTAAATGGCAGGATTAACTTTGAAATGTTCTGGGAGCCACAGGTCTAGAGGAATACAGTTAAATTTATAAGCAAGATGGTACAAATCTTCTGAAGATTTTTCCCTTTGCCATTTTTATAATGCCACAAAATTAAAAATGTTAATAAAAATAAGGAGAAGGAGTGAGCACTTTTTTGTCATTTTGAGACTCGATTGCTGAATTATAATTGTTTTCTCATTTTCCAGTTTCTGTTCCTAGGGATTACAGTTCACTCTGAACATTATAACTAATATGTGAATCATATCTAGGTTATCTGGTCATCTTTTAGCCATCTGAACATTGATTCCTAAGCTTCCACCATGTACCAATATCAATTCCACGAGCTTCACGTTGCCCTTGGAGGACCTAGGTACTACATCTGGCCTCTAACCATTCCTTTCACGTCTTGTCACTCCATGCCATCACAATCTGCTCATTCTGGGGCACTTCCCAAATTATACATCAGGAAAGTGAAATGTGTTCCAGTTTTCACATCAGAATGAACAAGGTACTCTGTTGAGGCTGCTTACCTCTAAATAATTCTGAAACCTACTTTTAGTCAGAGTATAAATAACATGTTTGAAAATAGACATCTATGAATAGTGCCTGAATGAAGGGATGGGGGAGCCAATTTCTTTTCATTGAGGTAACTCTAAACTAGATGAGTTTGTTTTATCTCATGGGAAGAAATGACCAAATTGAATATGGGAAACCGTGACAGGATTTCAATAGTGATTTTTTTTTTTTAAAATCAGCTCATATGCTTATTCTGCTTTGCCTGGAAAAAAAAATTTTTTTTCTCATTCCATACTATTTTTCATTCACCACGGGAAAGTGATTTTTTAAAAATGTAAATCTTTATTTATGGTCCATAGTTCCCAGTAGTTCGGTAAGTCCAGTAGAACCTCTAACAGTAATGCTTTAGAATTTGGGGAAAGAAGAAAGGATAATAGCAATAGTAAATGGCAAATATGGTCTGTCCCAAAAGTCTTAGTGCAGTTCTACACTAATTATGCTATTAATAATTTAAAGTTATGGATAATTTAGAATTACACTAAGATTTTGGTACTCTCTGTATATGAAAGACCATTTTACCATAGAGATGAATCATAGAGTTGGATCGTGGAGCTGGAAGAGCTCTTAGTGTCCAACCTTTTCATTCTGCAGATAAGAAAACTTGACTCTCAGGGAAGTTCAATGATTTACTAAGGATCACCAAGCTAGTAATGTGCGAACTCCTTTTACCAACCACATGGAATCAGTTTGATTTAGTGTGATCATCAGAGAACAGATTTATAGCTAGAGAGGACTTTGGAGTCATTTAGTCCAATGACTTCCTTTTATGGATGAGAAAGCCGATACTCCCATAGGTTAAGTGATCTGACCAGAGTCATCTTCCTTGTGATTATCAGGGATGAGATTTGAAGCCAGATCTTCCTGATGCCCACAGAACTCCTTATCTACCACATTAGAAAGAAAGTCCTAGGGAGTATTTAACCAAGAACACACAAGTTAAAAGATTTGCTCAAGGTCATCTAGTTAGTCAGTATTCAAGACAGGATTTAAAGTCAGATCTTCCTTACTTTATATCCATCACATCATCTTCATGGCAATGACAGTAGGGGGAACCAAACAAAATAAGAATAAATTATTTTTTTTTGTAGCAGCTCTTTTTGTAGTGGCAAGAAACTGGAAACTCAGTGGATGCCCATGAGTTGGAGAATGGCTTAATACGTTATGGTGTATCAATGTTATTGGAAAAATATCATTCTGTAAGAAACAATCAGCAAGTTGTTTTCAGAGAGGCCTGGAGAGACTTACATGAACTGATGCAAAGTGGAATAATGAGCAGAACCAGGAGATCATTATACATGACAATAGCAAGACTATATGATAACCAATTCTGATGGACGTGACCCTCTTCAACAGTGAGGTGATTCAGTCCAGTGCCAATGGTCTTGTGATAAAGAAAGCATCCAGAGAGACTGTGGGAACCGAGTATGGATCATAACAGTGTTTTCACCTTTTTATTGTTATTTTCTTGCATTTTGTTTTTTCTCTCTTTTCTCATTTTTGATCTGATTTTTCTTGTGCAGCATTGAAATTGTGGAAATGAATATAGAATTGCATTTTTAACACATATTGGATTACTTGCCATCAAGGAGAAGGGATAGAGGGTGAAGGAGAAAAATCTGGAACACAAGGTTTTTCAAGGGTGAATGTTGAAAATTATTAATGTATATATTTTGAAAATAAAAATCTTTAATAAAAAATAAATTATTTTAAAGATCCTTTGAGTAGGAAAATACAAGGGATATTTTTCAGGCATATGGGAGCAAATCTGGGAGTCAAAGTTGAAAAATTTTGTCTGAAATAACCAAACCTATTGGGGCTTTTTCTTTAAGCTTTCTTGTTGATGACTTAAAATTGCTGCCTGAAAGAAAGTTGCTTCTCTATAACTATTGACCATTTTATTTTAGTCTGTGGAATCTGATGGTAAATACACCATTCCATTCCCACCCCCCACCACCATCACTTTTACTTGTAAAAATCTGAAAGAGGAATTTACAACAATTATTTTCCTCCTCTCATTCTTGTCTAAAACAGTGACAACAGCATAATGGATAACTTTATTTGTTGAATAAACAACCCACAAAAGCAACTTTATAAGGTGCATTCCCATGAAACAGATCTATAAACCCGGTAAATGCACCAAGACCCCGTCAGGGATGTTTGAACTAAATCTTAATTTGTCATTCATGAACACTTCACATGCCCCTCTAAATGAATTATGTTCTGCATCATTGACAGGAAATGTTACAGACTACACATTGGAGATACAAAACAGGGCTTGTGGGATTGTTTTATTGAACAATTTCACAGGTGTTAACAATAGAGGGGGTCTGAAGAGTTTCAACTGAGAGAAGGAAACTCTGAGATTGGAGTTGTACAGACACCTGTTGGGAAGTTGCATTCTTGTGCCTACTTGGCTTACTTTGGAACAGGTTGATTCTGTTGCCGTAAGTTGCTTTTGTGTTTTTTTAAGGGACGACAAAGGAAGAACAGGAGAATAAAAGTCAAGTGTTGAGAAGATATCTCTGATTAGCATTAAAATTAGGCCCCCAAATCCTGATATGATTCTGATTATTTGCAAAACTTATAAAGATAGGTCTATATTTCTGAAAAGCATCATTCAGCATTCACTGTTGCCATGAGGAGTGAGACCCTAAAGATTTGTTGTTATTGTTGTTTGATCATTTTTCAATTGTGACTGAACTCTTCATAACTCCATTTAGAGTTTTTTTTTGGGCAAAGATTCTGGAGTCATTTGCCATTTCCTTCCCTAATTCATTTTACAGATGGGAAAACTGAGGCAAATAAGATTAAGTGACTTGCTCAATATCATACAGCCACGGTGTGTGAAGTCATATTTGAACTCAGGAAATCAAGTCTTTCAGACCCTAAATCTGGCATTTTCTATTGTGCTACTTGACTGCCTCCAAAATATGTTATTTGCTCATGTCTGATTTTTAAAAATCCTATTAGGGGTTTTCTTCACAAATACACTGAAGTGGTTTGCTCAGGGTCACTCAGTAGGAAGTATCTGAAGGAAGATTTGAAATCAGGAAGCTGAATCTTAATGACTTCAAACCTGGTATTCCTTCTATTGTGCTACCTAGCTTCTATAAAGATATAGATGATTGTGAAATCCGACAGCCCCCTGGAGGCCCCAGAATCAGCCGGAGTCAGGATAAGCAAAAGTCTTTGATCTTTAGGGGAGAAGTTAAGGGATCTATAAACTGCCACATGCTTTCCACCGATCAACCTCCCTTCTCCTCGTCCTCCTTCAAAGTGATTCTGGCTTGCCTTACTCCACCCCCTAATCCCTCCTACAATTATCTGTATACACCAAAAGATCGAGCCAGTAACAATAGTGAGAAGGGCCATTTTTCCAAGCATATGCTAATAGAGTATTGTCTAATAGGTATTTAGCCTTATGCTCGGGTGTCTGATTTCAGTGCACCTACTCAGAGTTTCAGCCCTTTACAGATGATATTGGTTAGGTTTTTCCTAATGGAATGAAAAATGTACTGGTAAACCAAGAAATAATTTTTTTGGTCTTGCCTCTGGTACCAGCTAGCCATATATGACTTCAGGTAAGTCACATAA
Organism: Sminthopsis crassicaudata; assembly: GCF_048593235.1. Lineage (NCBI taxonomy): Eukaryota > Metazoa > Chordata > Mammalia > Dasyuromorphia > Dasyuridae > Sminthopsis > Sminthopsis crassicaudata. The sequence goes on along the minus strand of NC_133621.1, from coordinate 32,473,310 downwards.
TTATTCTGCCACTCGGTTCTTCATTCTTTATAGTAAGATCTCATGCCCATCTTTACCACTTTATGTTGGTATTTGGAAGGTTAAAATGAAGCACAAGATAGAAAGTCCTTTGGAGGAAAAAAAAAACCCATGAAGTCTATACTAATAGAATGAGTACGATTTCTCCCATCCACCTCCACAGTTTCTCTGGTCATCTCCTAAGTGATACATGCTTTAAAGATTGGATGCTATTTCTATCTTTTCACACTTCATCTCTTGCTAGTTTTCAGTGGGCTTTAGAGATCTGTGATAATCATGCAGATTCCATGTGGGCTTATTGCTCACGCTCAAATGACATAGTAGAGACAGTGGGTCCTTTGGCTTACAAGAAAATAAGGTTATGAAAAATTCATCTTCAAAAACCAGCCTTAGTGTGTTTGGGTTTTTAAATTTCACATTTAAATCAGAAAATGAAACCCACAGGCATGAGTAGTTGGAGAAGTTTTTAGCCTGAGTTGCCCTTGCCTACAAAGTAGACTGCATATATCTCAAGATTTATCTGAAATATACAGAGTGGTTTCCATTTACATTTCCATCTTCTCCCATTAGTCTTCTCTTAGCTTTGCTAGGATTCCAGTAGGAAGAGAGAAAAGATGAATGAGGTCACTGAGAAACTTCAGTGTCATGGTTCCCCAAACCCTAGTGACTTTGGAAAATGAAAAACAGTAGCTACACCACAAAGAAAAAGACCTCTCCTAGTCCATGGTATCCACTAATCCCTCCACCTTTACCTGAGTTATCATTCCTTCTATATTAATCCAAACCTGTCCATTACTCTTAGGATAACAGGAAAAGGAGTCACGTACCCAGCAGTATGGTCAAGCACTAACATGAAGAGCACTGTCCTTGGTACTGGGGAAAGAGGACAACACAAAGAGCAAACTGGATTCCTTCCTTTTCTAAAGGAGCTTGCAGTCTGAGACAGGAGATAGACACACAGGGAAACAAAAGAGCGTATAGATGTGTACAATGCATATACCAAGTTATGGGGCTTTAGGACTGGGGAGGTGAGTCTCAGTTTCAGTGTGAAAGACAAGTTTTCTTTTTTTAGGTCAATGATTCATAAAGAATCATAAGCAAAGTAAATGTGAAGAATTCTTAGGAGACTTATTTACTTGGATTCTGAGCCTGGAAGCAACAAAGAAATATGGAAGCTGGATATAAGTTGGGCAAATGATCCATCACCTAGAAGCTTGACACAAAGGAGTTTAGATAACTTCTATTAAATTTTAATTAATAAGCACATATTAAATGCTTATTGTATGTCACATACTCTGAGGGTTGGGAGTATAAAGACAAAAGTAAAACAGTTCTGCCCTCAAAGGAGATCACATGGGTGTACATGTGAGGGGAAGATAAATAGAAGCTATTCAAATTGTATTGAGCATTTTCCCTGTGCAACATTTTCCCAGTACCATCTTCCTTGGGATGTCCAGTTCCTCAATATTGGTGATTTGAGAACAAGGTCAAAGTTTCAAGCTAGACCCAATTCCTGGAGACTTCTTATTGTGTAGTACTAGAAATACATAATCCAGCAGCATCAAGAGTCTCAGAGACTTCTCTTTGTGTTCTCCTTATATACGGCTTTCTTTAATTTATTCTAGAATTCAGTGAGGTTAGATTAGTCCTATTCCATACCTCATCTTGGGGTGGACATGCCAGAGGGCTCTTAAAAGGCTATCTATGGCAGTGAATTACAAACCCATCCAGGTGCTATGGAACTGGAAGGGCTCCACATATTGGTTCTCTTACAACTGCTAAGCACCAATTTAACAAAGTTTAGAGGTTCATCTTTAAGTTGGCTACTCCCAAAGATGATGTATGAAGCTATGCTCTTGGGGGAGGAAGGTCTGCATTGATGGAAGGAGGGTTGACACTTCTGAGATTAATTACAGATCTTTGACACATGGAAGTATGAAGAAGGAGGAGGTAGAAAAGGAAGGAGAAGAGGAAACATGATGGAGTGGGCAGAAGCTAGTTTTCGAATAAGGAAGCCTGGTCTTCCATATTTACTATGGGAACCTGTGCAAGGTTTTGAACTTCTCAATGCTATGAGAAACTCTTTAAGAGCCTTTAAAGGTCAGTGGAGGGAGCTTCCATGCCAAAATTCCCAATATTGATGGAATCACTGGTCCAGACCAATATAATACATATTATCTGTAAATGAGACCAGAGATATATTTTCTTATTCTGATTTGTATTTCCATGTATTTCCAAAATTACATCTTCTTATTTAGCTTGGCCAACAGAATAAGCTTAGAGCTCTAGTCCATTTCCAATAATTAGGATTCTTTTTACGAAGCTCCATATATCGAGTGTGCAATGGAATATTTTGGGAGCTGAGAGGGGGCAATAAAAAATTTGGAATGAGTCCCCGCCTCTGCCCTCATCAAACTTGCATTCCAGTAGGGGGAGATGAGCTACATGGAGAGTTATCCAACAAAACAATAAACATCGAGATATATTGAACAATGGATTATCAGGGGACCTGGACAATAATTCGGGGGTTAGGTTATTTAAAGTATAAGTTATTATGGAACATAACTATTCCTGGTCTCTCCTAGGTAAGACTACACACAAATACCCTCCCATAGTTACATCTATACAATCTCTCCTTTCATAACCCCCTTCCCCCATCCTGCTTCTTAGGTTACCATGGGTCTATCATTAATGGAGTCTCTACTACAAGCTGGTCTGCAATTAGTTGGGAAGATTTCCTCCTTTCATCAGTGTTGTTGCTGGGTTGAACAAGTGGGTGTAAGTACCCAAATCTCTACTGGCTGCAGTTTCCAAGAAATGATTTCTGGCAACAGTGGCAGGTAGCCAAAAACCTGTATTTCTCCTTTCTCCTAACCTCTCTCCTCCCCCTGTTCCCCAAGAATGTCTGGCCCTTTCTATCTAATTTGTTATCTTAAGGATTTTGCTGCTTTTTTTTTTTTTGAGAATAAAAAACCCCACTCTTCAAGATGTTACTTTGTTTACTCCAGTTAATTATTTAAGAGGATTCTTAAAGCCCTCACCACTCAACCTTTACAATTCCACACAGAAACAAAGATAATTTAGAAGGCTGAGACTCTTTATGCAAATTAAGTTTTTCAGAGTCGAAAAGGGCACATCACAGCTTCCGCCTAGTGAGACTTGGACACCAGGGCACAATGGTGGATAGTGCCTGACATCACATTGTGCGTGCCCATGGCAATTTCCTTGAACATGGGCAACAATATTAATAACACAGCATTAATTTATAGCGTCTGCCAATTATTTCTAATACAGACTTACCGCCTGGTACATGTATTATACATAAATACATACATAAAAATTTAATGCACTCAGAGCGGTACATCCACTGACTGACAACACTGTCTGTTGACACATTTCATTGGCCCCCGCTTGATGCTTCCTGGAGGAGTCACCAGGATGTCAAGGTGAGGCGGTTAAAAGTGATACTGGAGGAATGGACAAGCAAATGAACTTTTGTCAACTTTTCTGGAACACTAGCCATTTGGACTGGCTTTCTGCAGAATGGGTAGTAATCACTAATGTTCTTTTATGCCCAGTTGGAAACAAGATCCCAATTTACTAATATGAGCTGCAGAAGAGCTGGTTTCAGCTCTAACGGCTAATTACACTGAATTCAGAAATGCCATAACGAAGACCACCCCATGATAGAGAATGATATTTTTGAGGGAAAACATTTTACATCGTTTTACAAAGTGAACCCATTCTTTAAACAACAGAAAGCCTACTACGGGATGTTTTCTCCCTTTAAAACCAATAGCTTTCTTAAAAATTTATAGAGATGAATAGATCAAAATCAATGATCCCTTCCTGGATGCAAATGGTGTAAGCCATTTGGATAAACCTGCTAATGTTTCCCCCCTTTCCTTTTCCCTTTTGTCAGTAAGCTTTAGGCAAGAATCCCCTTATCCCCAAGCACTCAGAGCACCCTCATTTGTGTAGTCAAGGATATATCAGCTACAATTTTGTTATAGTCTGAACTGAAGAGGCACAATAGAGAAATGTTTATTTCTGATAGTTGCTCCTTCCCCATCCTTTCCAGCCTGGATACCAGCCCCACTTAATTTTCATTCTTTTTCCTATTTTTAAAAAATGCATCTGAAGACTTTTTGCTTTTGCAGCCAATATGCGTCAGCTGCATAAATAAAGGTTGGAATCAGTGGGCTCTATCCTCTGTCCCCAAGCAGTCACTGATTTTTGTGGTTCCTTTCTGGGTAGCTGCTGTTTAGTCATTTTCTAGCACTCAGCCCAGCTCTAATAACAACTCTATTATGGCCCAATGGTCTTTTCCATAGCATTCCATTCTGACATGTGGTGGGCATCAATAACAGCCAAGCTGACTTTGTGACTCAAAAGATATCAACAGCGAAAACAGATCTGGAATTTTCAGCAACGGGAGAAAGAATAGGATATTTTTAATGTGACAAGCTCAGATTGCTGTCCTTTGTTCAGAGCAGACATGCAGAGAAGGCAGAAAGAAATTCTTTTCTTTAAGTAAACATCTATGGTTCAAGGGCACACAGAGAGATATTACTTAAAATTTGGTTTGTTTCCTAAGCATGTTGGAAAGTCTATTTATATTAACCCTTACTGTTTACCTCATTCTGGACCCATGTAGAGTTGAAATCTGTGCCAGGGACATAGAAAGTCGATCATAAAATCTCTATCAGAAGGATTGTAGAGGATACAATAACTAGTTCAGATCCCATTATTCCTATCCTTCCCACCATGAAGCAGGAATTTCCTCCATAGCATCCAAACTCTACTCAAAGACTTCCAGGAGAGAAATTCTAAGTCAGATCATTCTATTTTCAGACAGTTCTCATTATGCATAAGTTTTCTCAAATACTGAATCATAATCTACCTCGCTGTGATTTCCATTTATTCATCCTCATTCTGCCCTCCAGAATGAAGAGGTATAGCTTTATGTGATCAGGAGCCTGGAAACACATCTAATATTTCTTCCTATGACAATTCTGCATATATTTGAAGACATTTATCATGAACCTTCAAAAATTTCTCTCCAAGATAAATATACTCAATTCCTCAATTCCTCAATAGTGTTTTTTTTAGTATGTTTCCAGGTCTTAGACTATACTGCTTGACCTCCTCTGGACTTACCCCAGCTTGTTAATGTCCTTCCTAAAATGTGTCATCCATCTTTGAACACAAATTTTAACCAAAACTTTGGAATTATCACTTTCCTAATTCTGGGCATGATTCACAACATATTTGGCTGTCATGTCACACTTGTTTCATATTGAGTTGGTGATTCATTAAGATACCTAAATCTTTTCCATTCGATCTGTTTTCTAGTCTTGTTTCACCCATTCTATACTTTATGCAGTGGGTTTTTTGAATCCAAAAACTGAGCTTTGCATTTATGAAATTTACATATTAAATTTTATTTTTGAGATTTAGCCTATGATTCCAGTCCTGTGAGAGTTTTTTGGATCTTCAGCTTGTCATACAACATATTGACTATCTATCACAACTCTGTGATATACAGATCTGATGTCATCTAAGTCTTCAATGAAATCACACTTTTACAAGATAGAAATGTTGAATTGGGGCAGCTAGAGGGTGCAGTGGATAGAGCACCGGCCCTAGAGTTAGGTCTTGAATTCAAAACCAACTTCAGACACTTAACAGTTACTGACTGTCTAACCTTGGGCAAGTCAGTTAACCCCAACTCTTAGCAAAAAAATGTTGATCAGAATAGTGCCCAAGATAATATTCTGTGACACTCCAATAAAATCTTACTTTCATGTTAAAATCAATATGCTAACTACTCTTTGGGTCCAATTGCTCAGCCAATTTTGAACTCACCCAGTCATATCATCTAGTCTTCATTATTTCATGTTGCCAACAAAACTATCTTGAAAAATTTGAATATCGTTGAAATTGAAGTATACTTCAATATGTCAGTTATCTCCTTCTGATCTACTTGTATAGTGATTCTGTTAAGAATGTGTGTGTGTGGGGGTAGGGAAATGAATAGGGAAATGTCTTCTTTGTTACAATGCATTTGTGGAGGACCATATCCACATTAATGAAACATGCTACTATAGAGTTAAAGCTGTGCTATTTTGTTATACTTAGTGATAACCTTTTAAGATTCATCACAAGGCAAAATTTAGATAAAATGGAAAAACACTATTAATGAAGCTGTAAATCAGCCCAGTTATTTTGGAAAGAAATTTGGAGCTGTGCCCCAAAAGTCACAAAATTGTGTATGCTCTTTAACTTAAGAATATTGCTACTATGCCTTTATCTCAAAGAGAGCAAAGACAGAAGAAAATGATACATACACACAAATAATATTTATATCAATTCTTTTTCTTGCTAGTAACTAAAGCTGTATTCATCAGTTGAGGAATGATTGAACAGACTGTGATATACAAATGTAACAATATTATTGCGCTATAAAATGACAAAATAGACAATTTCAGAGAAATCTAAGAAGATTTGTATGAACTGGATGCATACAGGCAGGAACAGTGATGCAATTTACACAATGACAACATTGTAAAGAACAATTTTGAAGTACTCAAGAGCTTTGTTCAACACAATCACTGACCATACCATGAGAGTGCTAATGCTAAAGCAAGTTATCTACTTTCTGACAGAGAAGGAATGGACTAAAAGAAAACAAGAGAGGAGATTTAGATGTATATTCATTAGGTTGGAATCAAGATAACCAAGGCAAGGACCCTCCTGAGCGCTCCCAAATTTCCTTCAAATAAGATTGAAATAATCCTTCAAAACAAATTCTGATGTGGTAGAACTAACAAAAGGATGAGAGGAAACAATTTTTCAGGCCAAAACAACTCTGAAGTTTGGCAGAAAATTCTGTCTCACTGAGGTGAGAGGTGCATCTTGTCCATTGCTGACCATGCCAGTATAGGCCATGTCTGTCAAGCCAGCAGCAATCCTTGGTGACAACTAAATTGGCAGCAACAGTTTCTGGAGCTCTCATCATACAGACAGTAAGGGAGTCAGCTAAGAAGTTAAAAAGAGATACAGGGGACCCTTTGCCTGCATCGAGAGGGTCGCTGTGGCATTGCCCAAATGTTGCAGTTCCTAAGGTGAGGAGGAGCTCTAGTAAGAACTTGAACATTGGATACAGTTCTGGAACAGAAAAGAACAGACCAAAGTAAAGGACAAAAGAGCAGTAAACACTTCTCCTTAGATCATAATACCTTGCAATCCTGATTTCAAAGTAAAAGCATAGATCTAATAGAAAAAAAAATAGAAAAGGAAACTACATTTTGCTAAAAGGTACCATAGACATTAAGGTAATATCAGTATTAAACATATATGCACCAACGGATACAACATCCAAATTTTTAAAGGATGAGTTAAGTGAGTTACAAGAAGATAATGAAACTATATTAATAGGGGATTTCAACTGTCACCTCTCAGAACTCAATAAACCCAACCAAAAAATAAACAAGAAAGAAACTAAGGAGGGATAGACCTTTGGAGAAAACTGAATGGGACCTGAAAGGTTTTCTCAGTAGCACCATACATAGCATCTATACAAACATTTACATGTATTACGACATAAAAGCCTCAAATCAAATGTAGAAAATCAGAAATACTAAGTGTATTCTATTCAGATCACAATACAATAAAATTACATCCAACAAAGGGAAGTGAAGAGATAGATTAAAATTAATTGAAAATGAAATTATCTAATGCTAAAGAATAAGTGAGTCAAAGAACAAATCATGGAAACAATCGATACTTTCATTAAACAATGACAATAATGAGACAATATATCAACATTTATGGGGTACAGCCAAAGCAGTACTCAGGGGAAAATTAAATTCTTTAAATTCTTACATCAGTGTAATAGAAAAAAGAACAGAGCAACGAATCATGCATGCAACTATAAAATATTAAATAAAGAACAAATTAAGAATTCCCTAAATTGGAAATCCTGAAAATCAAAGGTGAGATTAATAAGATTGAAATAAAAAAACATTATTGAGCAAATCTAGGAATTGGTTTTATTTTTAAAAAAAATAAGACAAATTAGCCATTGGTTAATTTGATTTAAATAAAAGAAAAAACCTAAATATCCAGTACCAAAATTAAAAGGGTAAAATCACCACCAAACAAAAAGAAACTGAAGCAAATATTTTTGCCCAATTATAGACCAATAAATCTGACAATCTAAAATAAATAAATAAATATTTTAAAAATATATAAATTACCTAGACTAACAGATCAGAAAACAGAATGCCTAAATAACCCCACTAATAAAAAGAAATTGAATAAGCCATTAGTGAACTCCCCAGGAAAAATCCCTATGGCCAAATGAGTTTGAGAATGAATTATACCAAACACTTAAAGAACAATTTCAAATTTTAAAACTATATAAAGTATTTAGAAAAAAGTAGATGAAGTTTTACCAAATTACTTTTATGACACAAATATTGTTGATAACTAAACCAGGAAGTCCTAAAACAAAGAAAAAATATAAACCAATTTCCCTAATGAATATCAATGCAAAAAAGTTGAACAAAAACTAAAAAGGTGATGATAGCAATATATCACAAGGATTATATACTATGACCAAAGAGGATTTATTACCAAAAATGAAAGGTTGAGAAAATCATCAGCATAATTGACCACATTGATAATAAAATCAGCAGAAATTATATGATTACCTCAATATATGCTAAAAAAAATTCCTATTAAAAACACTAGGGAAAATAGGAAAAAAGGGGACATTCCTTAAAATGATAAGCAGTATATGAAACCATCAGCAAGCATTATGTATAAGGAGGATAAGCTAGATGTCTTCCCAAAACAATCAGGGGTGAAGCAAGAATGCCTGTTATCACCACCATTATTCAATATTGTACTAGAAATGTTAGTTAGTAAAAACAGAAGAAAAAGAAGTCAAACGAATTAGCTTAGGCAATAAGGAAACAATATTATCATTCTATGCAAATGATATGATACTTAGAGAATCCTAAATAATCACTTAAAAACTACTTGAGAGGCAACTAGATAACACAGTGGATAGAGTAGGGGCCCAGAAGTCTGGAGGACCTAAATTCAAATTCAGCCTCAGACACTTAATACTTCCTAGCTGTAGGACCCGAATTGCCTCAGTAAAAAAACAAAACAAAACAAAACAACAACCAAAAAAACACCTACTTGAAATAATTAGCAACTTTGCCTAAGTTACAGAATATATGCTAAACCCACATAAATCATCAGAATTTTTTATATGACTAACAAAACCCAGTAGCAAGAGATAGAATGAGAAATTAATTTAAAGTAACTGTAAACAATATAAACTACTTGGGAGTTTATCTGCCAAGATAAACCCAGGAAGCAGATGAACAAAATTACAAAACACTTTTCACACAAATAAAATCGGATCAAAGGAATTAGAGCAATAGAGGCAGAGTCAAGATGGCAGAGTAAAGGCAGGAAATCACCCGATTTCTCCAAACTGCTCCAAATTCCTTTAAATAATGATGCTAAACAATTTTTAGAGCCTCAGAACAATCCAAAAGACAGATTAGACAATTTTCCAGCAAAAGACAACTTAGAAGGTCATTTAAAAAGTCTGTGGCACTAGGGTGGGAGTCTGGACCTAGCTCTAAGCCCAGAATGGGTCTAGGAATCTCTGAATCAAGATCTGTACTGGTGGTTTCTAGAACTCTCAGCCCAGAAACACAAAGAGGACTTGGAAGGCCAACAGTAAAGATCTGTGGCAACAGGGTGGGAGTCTAGTGCAATCCTAGCACAGGCTGTACCAGCACAGCTCTGGCCTTTGCCAGCCCTAATGCTAGCAAAGCAGGACTCTTTTGTTTTAGCACATTAGATCTTACAATACAGTGGGGATGAAGATAATACTAATAGTTCCAGGGCAAACTTGTGGTCAGGTCCCTAGAAAGCTAGGACAATGCACCTCCCACTCTGGAAGCAGAACCCCACTTTAACAAAGAGTTAAAAGCTGAATAATAGGCTAGAAAAATGAGTAGATAATAGAAAGAGTTTCTGACATATAAAGTTACTATGGTGACAAGGAAAACCAAGACAAACACTCCAAAGAAGATAATAAAGTCAAAGCTCCTACATCCAAACTCTCCAAGAAAAATAAGAATTGGTCTTAGCATATGGAAGAGCTAAAAAATCTTCCTTGATTTTTGAAAGTAAAGTAAGAGAGATAGAGGAAAAATTAGGACAAGAATTGAGAATAGTGCAAAAGGAAATTTAAAAAGCTAAGGAGGAAAAAAATGCCTTAAAAAGTGAAACTGCCAATTGGAAAAGGAGGTACAAAAGATCACTGAGGAAAATAATTCTCTAAAAGTTAGAATTGAGCAAATGGAAGCTAACAACTTTATGAGAAATCAAGGTAACAATAAAGCAAAACAAAAAAAATTAGAAAAAATGTGAACTATCTCATCGGAAAAACAACTAATCTGGAAAATAGATCCAGAAGAGATCAGAGTCATGATAAAAAAGAGAGCCTGACCATCATCTTTCAGGAAATTATCAAGGAAAACTGTTCTTATGTTCTAAAACCAGAAGGTAAAATAGAAATTGAAAGAATCCACTGATAACTTCCTGAAAGAGACTCTGAAATGAAAACTTCAAGGAATTTAAAGCCAATTTCAGAGGTCCCAGATTAAAAAAAAATATTGCAATAGCTAAAAAGCAACAATTTGAATATCATGAAACCACAGTCAAGATTGTAAAATATTTAGCAATTTCTACATTAAAGGATTAGGGCTTAGAATATGACATTCTAAAGGCAAAGGAACTAGGGTTAAAACCAAAAACCACTTATCCAGCAATACTGAGTTTAATCCTTCATGGAGAAAAAAATGGATACTTAATTAAATAGAGAAGAGCTTCAAGTATTTCTGATGAAAAGAACAGAACTGAATAGAAAATATGACTTTCAAATAAATGACTCAAGATAAAGAGATAAATAGGAAAGGGAAATCATTAAGGATTCAATAAGGTTAAACTATTTACACGTCTGCAAGAGAAGATGATACTTGTATCTCTTAAGAACTTTATCACTATTAGGCCAGTTAGAAGGAGTGTGCCTAGACAGAGAACATAGATGAAAGCAGAATTGGGTAAATTTTCTAATAAAAGAAGTGTGAAAAAGTTTTAATGGTGGTGGAGGAAATAGTGGTGGGTGGTGGTGGCAGGTAATGCATGAACCTTACTCTTATTGGAATTGGCTGGGAGGGAATAGCATATACACTCAATTGGCAATAGAAAACTATCTTCCTGACTCCAAAGCTGGTGCTCTGTCCACTTCACCATCTAATTGTCCTTATTTTCAATGCAGCTACCAAGCAACAAACATTTATTGGGCATCCCTCCTATATGCTAGGGATTGTGCTGTGTAATAAAGACACAAAGACAAAACAGATGTTGCCTTCAATGATCTTTCATTTTAGTTTCTTCATCATTGTACCATTGTTATAGCTCTCTGCCTTTAGTCTATCCTCATTTTCTTGACAATAAGCTCCAGGAGGATACAAACCATGTCTTACCCAGGAATATTTATGAAGCTCCAATGAGCACTTTACAAACATGAAAGCAAACTAGAGTTACCAGACCTCCAGTCCACTAATTATTTCATTTTTTGACTCTTTTTAATATAGTTTTTTTCCTGAATTCATTGAGTACTTATAGAGCAATAAAGAGAAGGAGCTGGTAAATAGTTGACAACTGGACTTTCAGATGAAACGCCAACACACTTTAAAGCTTAATTAACACTTTCTTACATCTAGACAATCAACCAAGCAATAAATGGAACCCAATTTCTAATATTTATTTTTGGTCTATGAATGATCCTATTGAAAATTTAATCATCAGACCTAGAAGGGGTTGGATCTGGCTCTAGCACACTTCTGCCTTTAACTAAACTTTATATAATCCCTCATCATCCGTCCCAGTGCTCTACAAATAGGGAGTTTTGCTGAATGTTTGTGGCAAAAATGAATGAATGGATTAATGAACATTATTTGATTTCATTGTATGAATGAGTTAAATGAATGATAAAAGTGGCCAGATAGGAGTTTCCTATAAAATAAAAAGGGCTGAGCTTATTTAATTTAGCAAAATATATATCACTGGGCCCCACAGTTGTTCTTGTCTTTATTTTTTTTCAAATTTAGAATCAGTAATAAAAGTTGGTTTTGTGAAATCCTCTTTCTTAAATTAGGTATATGAGATTTGTACAGTTGACTATCAAGCAAAAAAGTCCACCTCATTTAGTTTTTTGGTTCTCACTGCCCAGATTATATACACAGAGGTCTGCTGCTAAAGACAGCAGTGATTCTAAGATGCTGATTTTAATATCACGTCGTCCTTTGTTCCTAGAACTTAGAAAGCCTGAATGTTTCAGTGGTCCTGAATAGGTTCTGATGTTTATTCCCAAGGTTTTCCTTAGAATACAAAAAAAAAAGTTTGTATAGAATCTAACTTATCTTGTAACTCTGTTAAGTTTCCAGGAGGCTCTATAAGCTAGTTCTTGCTCAAGATGGCAGGTTATCTTTCTTTTCTTATTACTCAAGGCAACATAATAGGGTAGTCCTTCCACTTTACTGAGAATGTTCATTTTTCCTACTGAGGGTTTTCTTCCCTCAGGCTAAGAGTTCATCCCTTTGGTGAGTGCAGCAGGTATTTTCCATTCATAGTTTTTATCAAAATTGACTAGGAATTAAGCTGTAAGACCACAGGTGTAGTCTCTAAATGCATCTCAACTGTCATTTTTCTCTCCCAAGCTAGCTACAAACAGGCAATAAATTCTCTCAAAACATGCTCACAATGGGGATGGAAGTTTCCTTGATCAGTCTGGTAGATTAAGCATTGCCTAACCTGGTTTATTCCACTCATTTTGTACAACATGCCATATTTGCAATAAATGGCACTTTGTTTTTATATGAGAGAGGAATAAGCATAAATGTGTTCATGACAGGTTTGCTGACTTTCTGAGCCTCTTTCATCTTTCTCAGAGATGTGTTTCTTGTTTTGGAGTAACCATTGGAGGGAAGAAAGAAGGGAAGGAGGGAGGGAAGGAAGTAGGGGAAGAGAGAGAAAGAATCTTATTATACATCTATCTATCTATCTATCTAACTATCTATCTATCTATCTAAATTTTTATTTCAACTTCAACTTAATTCAGCTTGTTACTTTTGGTACCCTTGTCATTCAAATCCGATGTACTTAGGTTTTCACATCTGTATAAAAGGGAAAAAGACAGAATGTTCTGTTAGGTCCCTTCCAGCTCAATATTCATGTTCTAGTATCCAATGATCTGCTGATTCTGCATATGGATATGTTCTTTGAGAATTGCTATCATCTTCAAGGCAATTCCAATAGACATGGGATGGAAAGTGGCATCCTCATCCTGAAAGAGAACTATATAAACTAGACGATGTAGATCAAAGCATAGTATTTTCACCATTTGTTGTTGTTCTTTGTTTGCTTGTTTTTTTGGTTTTTTTTCTAATGTTTTTTCCCCTTTTGATCTGATTTTTCTTGCACAGCATGACAATTATGGAAATATGTTTAGAAGAATTGTACATGTTTAACTTATGTTGGATTGTTTGATGTCTTCCTTTTGGAGTGGAAAGAGAGGGAGAAGAAGAAAAATTTCAAACACAAGATTTTGGAAAGAGAATGTTGAAAACTACCTTTACATATATTTGAAAAAATAAAATATTATTAAAATAGGAAAAAACCCCAAAAACATTAAAAAAGAGAGAGAGAGAGAATTGCAATTACTGAAAATTTTATCATCCTATGGAAAATGATGGTGATTGAGCCTCTCTGAGGCTAGTCTTTTAACAACAGAAATAAATACAATCCCTGGCCAGAGCCATATTCCAAACCTTTCCAGCTTAGCAGGATGTGTTAGAACCTGTACTCTGAATAGATTTCACTTCCTTGCAATGATAAGACATTGGGAGTTGTAGATATAATTAGCTAAGGGTAAAAAGACCCTTTCTGAAATGATAGCTCAGAAGGCAAGAATTTAAGCTTACAACACTGGTCATACTCGAGAAGCTTTGGGAACATTCCTCCCCCACTGTTCATTGCAATTCAGTTATTCTAATCCAGTTAGACATGATCCCAAGAAAAGACACCGTTTAAGCAGTGAGAGAATGGCCCTCGCTGCATCTTCCTGAGAATTCCTGTTTCGTTTACTACTCAGCTCCACAAATGCTGTCAAGCCTCCCATGTTGTGCTAGTTTGTGACTCTCATTTAGAGACAAGTGTGATATCGCTATCCATTTTGCAGTCTTTGTACACATCAAAACAAACAAACTGGGAACCAAATACACCACAGCAGGCTTATTGTCAGAGAATTAGCTCTCATACTGCCACAGTCAGACTCATTCTGATAAGAATAGCCTAAAATTAATCCTTACAGGCAAACTGGTCTCAGGCCAGATCTGGGAGATAACTTTTGGCTACAGTCACGTTCGATACACATGTTGGTGTCATCCTGACAAATTTTGCCCCAGAAAATAAGAGAAAGTAAATCAAAAAAAATACAAATCTAGGGGTGAGAGAGAGAGACGGAGAAAAACAGGAAAGGGAGACAGAGAAACAGAAATGGAGAAGAGAGATAGAAAAAGGAAAGGAAGAGGAAAAGGAGGGAGAGAAAAAGAGAGAGAGACAGACAGAGAGAAATAAGAGCTCTCCACCCTTTCTTTGCTGAAAGCTGAGTAACTTGGGTGGTGTTTGGTTGCAGAAATCAGACCGCTCAGATGAATGTTCAGAGTATGACTGTACTTGCCCTTTAGGTAAATAGAAACTTTTCCTCCCAACCCTGGTAGCAGTCTCCTTCCCAAATACAACTCTACCTGGCTTAGGATGAGGGCATTTGATATAAAAACAAGGTCAAGGCTGTGATCCCATCACTCACCCTTCTCAGCAACCTTGAAAGCTCCCTCCCAACACTTTTTGAGACTTCATGCCAGTCGAACATAATAAACACCTTTGGGGACTACCTTTGTAATTACAGAAAGAAAAATAATTTTCATCCTGTCGTTAACTAGGGTGGATTTGAAGCTGGTGCCTAGATTATCCTTAAATACCTTTTCCTTTGGGGAAGTCTAACATTGTGACATTGCGTTTGCCAGTTTCAAATGAGTGTGACTATTATTTCGCCGTCCCTGTGTACGGCTGCTGATAAATGGCCACCTAACAAGGGAATGAGATGGAGGCTGGCTGATGGTGAGAGGAAGTGTGTGAGTGTCCGAATGAGCTCAGCTGAATCAGCCTTAGTGAATGTTTTTGTTTTCTTTCTTCGGGAAGAATTCTCATGCGTCGGATTTCTTTCTTGATTGCTTAAGATGTTGATGGGGATGATGATAATAACAGGCCTTCTCTCCATGGCACGGGTCAAGAGTTGAACCTATTTTTCCAAATCTTTCTTTCCCTTCCTCCCAGATGCAGCTGGGAGGGTTGCTACACAATGCTTATGGTGCCAGCGGGTTTAGAAATAGTTTGTGCCATACATTAAGTTTCTTTGTACAAGTGTGGGATGTGATCATGCAGACCCCCTCCTGGATCACAAGGGGAAGAAAAGATTGTCAAGATATGTTGCAGTGTAAAAATGGATATCATTCTAAGCTAAGTAAGGAGAAACAGAACCACAGAGCTAGGCTACATAGTTCAACCTTCCCATTTAATAGATGAGGAAACCAAAGTCCAGAAAAGTTAAGGTATTTGTCTAATGTTACAAAAATAAGATATTAGAGAATAAATTTGAATCAAGATTTCCTAAAACCAAAATTTCTAAAGATTTCTAATTTTACACCAAGGTTTCTAAAACCACAAATCCTTCTACTAGTCTATGAAAGAGCCAATATTTTAATGCATCACAGCGAATCTGAGAAAAGGAATTTTTAATCATTTTGATTTATTGATTTAATTCAACATAACAGATTCATTAAGCATCTAGTCAATCAAGAAACACTTATTAAATACTTACAATGTGCCTGGGATATAAAGAAAAATAAAAGGAAGGGAGATGATACATAAATGATGGAATCCATATGATATGGCCATTTTCTCCTGACTGGTGATTCCCTAATCCAGGTCACCCTCCTTGCTTCATTTCACTTTTTTTTAGGTTAAATATTTTTATGCACAGGTAAATGTAAATATACTTCAACCTTTACAGCCATGATTTGGGAGTATCTTGTATCTCAGAGCTGGGTCCATTTTATCATCAACAGTTGTATACCCCACATGTAGCAATGATAGGGCTTTGGAGTAGACAGCACACAAAAGAATTTGCAGAATCTCTACTTCAAAGCACATTCACTCATTAGCCTGGAGATAATTCTGTTTTGAGAAGAGGAGATTGTGTCTGGATTTATGAATTCACTAGTTTAGGGTATTCTTGGGTAAGGAGGCTCCCTCTACCACGGCCACTTTCCCTGTCTGATGACCTGAGAAAATCGTCCAGGACACCGATGGGTTACATGATTTTGCTCAGGGTCACATAGAAAGTATATGTTAGAGATAGTACATGAAACTAGACCTTCTTGGCACTAACTGTTACACCGTAGTTCCTTTAAATTCTGTGTTTAATAAATTACAAATGATTGAGAGTGTAACTCAGGTAATTACCCCAAGAAAACCATGATAGCATCAAACATTAGGAAGATGGGCTTAATAGCCAGAGTGACCTCACTCAACCTGTTAATCCCATAATTAAAGTGTGCAGTACAAAGATAGTTGCCCTCCCACTCAGGAGAACCCTTGATACCCATCTGTTGGAATACACGGGAGAGCTGTAGGAATACAAAGAGCCACCTGACAGTGGCTGCTGGAGATCCAACCCAAAATGGATCTCCTCTTGTGAGAGGATGATACTAGGAGACTGAGAAGCAATTGCTGTTCTCTGATCTCTGACCTCTTTCCTCTTCCCTCTGCCTCCAATTTATCTCATTCCTAGTCTGTAACACCTGTGTCAGCAAAGACTGCCCTGCAACTCCTTCAGATGCTGTGATACACAGCTGTGGAGACTCAGAGAATTGACCTGTTCGTTAACACCCATTTTTTTGATTAGTAAATCTCTAGCCCCAACCTCCATTTAAAGAGGACTCCCAGACACACTCACTGAACTTTGCTGGACTTATTCTCAGATTTTCTGTCCTTCCTTATGAGCTGCCAATTCCCCTACATGGATGGTGCCCATTTCCCTCCTTTCCCTTTCTGGCTTGTCTTATACCTTTAGAGTATAAGTCTTTTGAGAGTGGAGACTGGCCTGTTTGTTTATATTTGTTTTCCCCATTGTTTGGCGGAGTGTCTGACACATAATAAGTAATAAAGAAATGCTTTATCTCTTCAGTTCTGAAAAAAGATGGAAGGAGGCAGCTTGTGCAGCAGGGAAGAGAGAAAATCTGCCCACAGAAGGTAAACTTCCTGATGAATCTTGTAGGAGGAAAGGGAAAGTAACAAGCAGAGGAAAGGAGAGAGCCTTCCAGCCATGTTCTAAGGCACAAAATTGGGAAATGGAACATCATGTGCAAGGAGCAACAAACAAGCCAGTGAGACCAGATTGTAATGGCTAGTGTCAAGTGAAAAAAACCTGGGAAGGTGGGAAGGGCCCAGGTTGTGAAGAACTTTCAATGAAGAACAGAGAATTTCATATTTGATCCTTGGAGGTATTGAAGAGCCACTGGAGTTTACTGAGAAGAGGCAAAATGTCAGACTTATACATTAGGACCATCAAATTCAACAGTTAAGTGGAGGTAGAATTAGAGAGGAAGAGTTTTTGAGCCAGGGAAATCAACTAGAAGATTGTTGCAATAGTCCAGGTGGGAGATGATGGGGCCGTGGGATGGCAGCCGTGTCAGTAGAGAGTTGGGCACATGGGCTAAGGTTTTGTAAGGGCGAGATGACGAAATTTGGCAATGAGTTGGAGAGAGGAGTCAGTGGCGCCTACTATCTGCCAAGCACTGTAATAGATCCCAGAGATAAAAAGACAAAAATGGAACATGCTCTCAAAAACATGTAAAATCATGTGAATTTCACTAAGAAACTCTAAAATGTGAGCATTAGTGCAATGCATCCCTCCAACCAATTTATTCCAAGATTCCACTGGACACTCACGAGAAGGCAAAACAGCCAGCTAACTTTGTTCTTTCATTGACTCATTCATCCAACAAGCATCCATTCGTTCCTTTCCCCCCAACCCCAGCTCTCATAAATATGCATTAAGACTCCCCATTTGTACAGATGCAAAATTTAGTTAACACAACAGAGTGTAGACTTCTCAAAGCTTAAAGTCTGGGAATAGGATGAAAGATCAATAGAGAAATCCACAACAATGGAATAAGTGAATCGGAATATAAGCTCCTTGGGGGCAGGGGCTGTTTTGATCTTTGTGTCTATTTCCAATATGGGAATAGACACATTACATGTGCTAAGTATGTTTAATGCATGCTTATTGATTGATTGAAAACAAAATTTTATGGAGGTCAGAGAAAGAAGGTCATTACTGACAAAGGTAGGAGATGAGGGATTGTAATTTTTATATACCTTGATTCAATCGGGACAATAAAGTATTTTAAAATAGGTTGTAAATTGGGGGTTATGGCCTTTACCTACTACAAGTCACTAAGGAGTGATAAAGAGGAGAAACTAATTGTCTTTAGTATCCATTTTTGTTTTAATTTCACAAGGGCAAGCTGCTAAACGGAGACTGTGGTAAACAGCCCATTAGTTAAAATACTTGAGTGAAAACACAGCAAGGGAGGGCAATAAGAGTTCATTTTATCAGTCAGGCTTTCTCCTTCTGTACCCAACTGCTTCCCACTTCTATTTAAAGGCACACAAAACTAAATGGGCCGCTCCTCTGTTAGAGAGAGGGGCTCAAGAGCCAATTGCAAAGGCTTCACAGACACCAGTTGACCCTTCGAACAAGGGAAGCAGCATGGCTGACAGCCCAATGACTAGTACTAGGAGATGGAGCGGCTCGTTTCCTATTAAAAAAATTATAATTTAACATGCCATCCAGAAGAACACTCCGAAAATCGTTTCCGTGGCAAATAATCGTTTCTATGATGCTATTAATGTTACTGATTTCCATCGCAACAACCCTGACCTGTGGTGCTGTGGAAAAATCCTCATTGTCTCTGGAGTCAGAATCCCTGAGTTCAAATATCACCTTTAATACTTCCTAGCTGTGTCTGTGCCCCAGGGTCCCCATCTGTAAAGGAATGGTCTGTGAAATCCTATCCAGTTAGACTAGATAATAGTTAACATTTACATGTTAGTGCTTCACAATTGTAAAAGTACTTTACTTCCTATAAGCTCTTTATAATTATTATTTCATTTGATCCTGTGAGAGATAAGTGCCATTATTATCACCCTGTTTTACAAATGAGGAAACTGAGGAAAAAATCAAATAAATAACTTGCTCAGGATCATCTAGTAAATATCTGAAATTGAATTTGAACTTGAGTTTTCCTGATTTAGGATACTACACCACTTTGCTGCCTCATGCTAGATGACTTCTGAATCCTTTCTAGTTACAAATCTATGAAATACAAGTGCTATGAGGATCATTGTCGCCATTTTGCATTCCTAAGATTGAGTGACTTGCCCAGGGCCATATGACTAGGAAGTATCAGAGCATAGATTTGAATAAAGGCATAGCCCCAAATTCATAGCCTGGCCTTTTGCATATACATAAGACCCTCTGTTGATGGGCAGTGATATGAACTCTGAACTCCAAGGCCTCAAGTACACATTGCTAAAAGAGTCATATATCGCCTTGCTGACTGGAAAATGATTAGATCTGTAGTGGAAGACTTGGTGGATAGCCTCTTTTTTGGAGGCATCCTTTGCAGGCTTGGGTAGATGTGGGGATGGGGAGAAGATAGAGCTCTCCCTGCTCCAATGTAAGAGCTCCTTTGTCACCCTGGGCTGCATGAACTCGGCCCTATAGGGTATTGAGCAACAATAGCTCCAATGCCCCCTCTTTCCTCCTTTTTGTGCCTCTGTCTCTATCTAGAAGGGCACTCAGTCCATAGCCACCACTATTTTTAATAATAGAGGCCTATTATTTAAAAAAAAATGCAGAGGTGCTAAAAAAAATCTACGGGTTCCAAGTCACCTTAGTCATTTGTGTTCAGCTGCTTCCAGTGATCCTATAAGCTGTGTAACTCAATGCCCAAGTTGGCTCCATGTTGCTTTCCCCTCCCTAGAACATCCATCAGGGTCACCATGACTTAAATTTAAGTTTAACTGGGGTTAATCTCAGAAACCCTTATATAATGAATTAGAGCTTTCTGTCTTCTCTTTGTCCATCTCTTAAGAACTCCATATCTGAAAAGGAGAAAGGGAAGCCTTGAAAAGGACTATGGTAAGATGGGCATTTCAGTTCCAAAATGACATAATCCTTTGAGGAGATTGGGATCTTTTTCTTTTATTTAGAATTTGCACCGTAGCTATCTCCTAAGCACTTTGCTATACCTTAATTATTTAAATAATCATCATTATTTGTTTACCTTTTGTTGAAGTGTTTTTTGTGACTCCTGTGAGAGTTCTTTAAGATCCCCCCCTGTAATAAATGAATGTAAATGAAGTTTCTGAGAAGCAGGGAGTATCAGGGCTAGCGTATGGACCCAGAAAGGGGAGAGCTGGAGCTTTGGAAAAAGGAAATAGTTTTGTTTCATTTTGTTTTGAGACACCTCCCTAGGTTTTTATTACATCTCCTTTTACTGATTTTTACAAGTAGTGGACAAGTTCCACCACCCAAAACATCAGTTTCCTGGATTTCAATTAGAGGTGTGGTTTTTGTTTGTGTTTTAATTGATCTAACTGGATTATGGAATTAGGAACTGAAAGGGGGATTATCTAGTCCCACTTCTTCATTCTGCAGAGGAGAAAACTGAGATGCAGAGAGAAGTGATTTACCCAAGATGCCTCAGGTTGAAAATAACAGAATTTGCATCCAGGTCCGTCTAGGACCAAACCCAAAATGATTATGCTACATATAATATTTCCATATTCCTCCACAACCAAAGACAGATGGAATCATGAAATCTCAGACTAGAAGGGGACCCCAGATGACAGCTGGTTCTGTGCATGTTTGAACAAAAATCCTCTCAGTAACATCTAAATAGGAAGCATCCTTCCTTTGTCTGAAAACCCTTATTGAGGAGTAAGCCCATTACATCTCACCAGAGTCCCCTCTATTTTTAAATGGCTCTAATCCTTAAAATTTTTCTTTAGATCCAACCTAAATTTGCCCCTTTGTAGCTGCCATTCCTTGTTCTTTGTTCTGGGCTCAAGCAAATTGAAACCTAAGATAATAGCACATGTCTCTCTTTCTTTTCCCTGATATTTCCTTCTTCAGGCTAAAACAGTTATTGAAATGTGACCTAGAACTGAATGGAATACTCCATATATACTCTGACCAGTAAGAGAGTAAGATTATTACCTCCCTATCTTGTACGTGGGAGATTGATTTTTTGGACTCAAGTGTTAAGAATTATTACTTCTTCTATTCATTTGTATTAGATTCAACCCAATGTTCTATTCTTCAATTGTGTCCTACCTTTAAGAGATGCCCAGATTATACATTTGTTGTTGATTCTTATTTACCTTTAATCACCAACATGTGCTAATTACTCTACGTAGTAGTTATATACATTTGCCTTATTGTAACATTTATGTTATGAGCAAGATCATTCGTGTTGTTAACCACAGTTTGTAGTGTAAATCAGAGTGACCTTGAAAAGGGTGACTCCAGCATGTTGAAACATGTTATAACTTCTCTCTACTCTGAACATTCTTTCCATGAGCCAAGATCGAAAACGAGTCTCATTTCTTTATAGATATATTTGAGATATGTGTGTATATATATATATATATATATATATATTTATATACACACATGCATACACACAAATATGTACACATGTATTTCCTGTGATAGTTCTTTGATATATGTTTAGTATGTTTTTAGTTCACACACATACACATGCATACTCATATATATATATATAAATATATATATCTTACATAGAGAGATGTATATATATACATCTCTCTCTCTCTTTCTCTGATCATTCTCTAAAAAGTCAACATTTCACAAGCTGAAACTATTGCAATAGCCAATGAAGACAATAAAAGGATTTCCATGCAGCGGTGAGAACCCAGCTGAGACTGGAGAACATAAATGTGTAATGGACACCCTCAGCATGGTTATGCGCCTTGTCCCTCTTAGAGCAGAGGAGGTATATTTAGGCAGTAATCCAGGGATGGAGTTTGGAAAGGCATGAGGGGTGATGGAACAAGGAGGCATGGAATACAAGGGCAGAGAATAAGGTATAATTAGATTGATTATAGGGTCATAACTAAAGGGAGGAAAGGAAGGTCAGAGTAGGAATGCTCAACTTCAGAGAGAGAGTCTAGAAAGGATAACAAGGATGAAAGTATGGTTCTGACTCCTAATCCAGTGTCTCCAGAGGTATGAGGGAAAGCTTCGTCCAATATTAGAGAGTAAAGCTGAGGATGCAGTTGCTTGTAGGAGAAGGGAGACCCTTAAGGGCAGATAGAAAAAGGCAGATAGCATTTCTAAATCCCTTGAATGTGGGGAAGCTGCATATGTAATGTGATCTGAATTATATATCTCTTTTATTCTCTGTGTTAGGGAAACTGAGACTTAAGTCATAATTTGAATTTTAAGCATTTTTCTTTGAGTCATTAGAAGGGGAGAATGAAGAGTTTGAGAAAGGGGAGGCTAATCCCCCTAATTAGATATAAGCTCCTCTCCAACTAAACCTCTTCCCCTTCCCCCACAGCGATTCATTTACCAAGTCATGTCAATTCATCTTCTACATCAATCCCCTCTTTTCCACTTCCATCATTTTCGTTCAGTCCCTCATCACATTTTGCATGGATTATTATTACAGCCTCTTAACTTATCATCCTACTACCAAGCCCTCTCATCTCCAATCTGCCCAAGTAATCTTCCTAATGCACTGAACTGATAAAATAATTGCCCTAGAGAATCCTACAGTACCTCCATAGCATCTTCTAAATAAAATGTGAACTTCTTTTAAGTCTCTTACCACCCATCTCCAACTGATTTCTTCACTCCCTTTTAAATGGTCTCTGTTCCAGATGAACTGGTCTAGCTAGCTTAGATATATAGATGCATTGAAGTTCAGTAGTTCAATTCTCTGTGACCCTATTTGGAGTTTTATTGGCAAAGATACTAGAGTGACTGCCATTTCCTTCTCCAGCTCGTTTTACAGATGAGGAAACTGAGGCAAACAAGGTAAAATAACTTTTGCAGAGTCTTCAGCTAGTGATTGTGTGAGGGCAGATTTGAACTCAGAAGAATGAGTCTTCTTGACTCTAAGTCTCTTTACCACCTCATCAGATCTATAGCAATGACTGATATAGATAGATAGATTTGCATAGACTATTTATTAAGCAATTACTGTGTACCATATGCTGTAATAAAATCTCTCTATAAATACAAGTCAGTAAGATAGTTCATTTTCAAGGACTATATTTCTAATGGGAGATTATACCCAAAAGGAAACCAGAATGGAAGAAAGAAAGGATAGAGTTGTCAGAGTTGGAGACCCAGGGACAGAGTCCAAGGCTCAGTGAAAGGGATGAGAATAGTTATGAAGATATGGTAAAGAACTGAACGATAATAATAATGGTAATAATACACATACATAACATAATAATAGCTAAATATAACTCTTTTAAGAATTATAAAATACTTATATTATCGTATTTGTTAACTTACCAGATCCCTTTCCTTCCTTGACTTACCCTTCTTGCTTCCAATCTCATTGTTTATTCCACTCCTCCATGCCCAAATGGTTGTCTCTTTCCGTCTCCACCTCCTAATTTTCCTTTTACCAAGACCCAACTAATTTGCTGCTTCCTTTACGAAGACTTTCCTATTTCTTTTTGAAACAGTTGAAATTGATCTTAATTATAGACCTGACCTCGTGATAAGAGAAGGGCATTCTAGTGAAGAAAAGAACTTAAGTACTAATGTGAAAAGGTTTTCTGCTCAGATTTTTTTGTAGCTCTTTATCTGAAACTCTTCTTTATAACATATTCCACTTTGTGTCATTTTTTGGTACATTTCCCTTATTGGATTATAAACTTCTTAAAAACAGAATTATCTTATTTTATATCTTTGTATCTAGAGCCTTGCATTTAACTAACACTTAAGTATTAAAATAATTAAATTGAATTAAAAGGTAGATGGCATCACATTCTAGAGGGGAATTGCAGGTAAAGAAAGTTGAATTTTACTCAGTAGACAGCAGGGAGCCATTTGAAGAGTTTCACGCAGAGGAATAAGTGATCAGATATGTGCATAGCAAAATTAAGTACCGCCATGTCATGGAAAATGGTTTATAGGGGAGAAAACGGTGAAAGGAGACTTGTTAAGTGGCTATAAGTATCAAGGTGGACGTCATGATACCTTTGAGGGTCAGTAGGAATTGGATAGGAGAACTGGGTTCAGAAGATTTTTTATAAATGATAGGATTCAATGATTGGATATGAGAGGTTAGGCTTTGAACATCAGAAACTGAGTGAATGATAGTGTCAGTGAAATAAATAAAGACATGAGGAGGAAGAACAAGTTTTGAAAAATTAATAAAATTAATAAACTTTGTAAAGAACATGAGATGTTTGAAGGACCAGTGAAATATTCAAGTATTTCACAGAATCATATATTTCAAGCTGGAATGCAACATTGAGACCTTCCACTGAAATCACTGCATAACAAAGGCCTGGAAAAATCAGGTGCTTTGCTCACAATTACAAGAGTAGGGGGAGCTAGGTGGTGCAGTGGATAGAGCACCAGCTCTGAAGTCAGGAGGACCTGAATTCAAATTTGACCTCAGACACTTAACACTTCCTAGCAAATCACTAAATCTTAATTGCCTTAGGCAAGAAAAAAAAATTACAAGGGTAGTCTTCAGCCAAGCCAGGTATCCCATAGGTAGTTAATAGACGGAATCTGGAGCTTGAGAGACAGAAGTCAAAGCAGGACATATGTTGAGACACAGTTGATCACAGTTGAAGTCTTAGGTCATGAATAATATTACAAGAGAGAGAATAAAGGCAGAAAAAGAGAAGAAGGCTAAGTACAAATCCTCAGAGATCACTTATTCAAAGGGATTGGGAAGAGAATGAGATATTAGTGAAGAAGAAAGAGAAGGAAGAATCAGACAGGTAAGTGAAGAACCTAGAGAATGTGGTGACTCTGAAGCCAAGGGAGGTAATAAAATTCAGGAGAATTTGTTTAGAATTTGATGTTGTTTGGTAGTTTTGACTCTCTAGGACCCTATTTGATTTTTGGCAAAGATAGTGGAGTAGTTTGCCTTTCATTTCACTGAGAAGGGAATCCATGTAGAAGGGAAGCAGCCACATTTTCCTGTAGTAGACTTTAGTATTTCAACATTCCCAAGTCCGTATTTAGGCAGCCTTTTAGCTTTTAGCTTTGTCCATCAATTGGGAAGCAGGAATGCTCTGCACCTTTCCCTCTCCCAACTCCCAAAGGATCTTGTCTGACTTTGAAAGTGAATCTTTCACTCACAGTTAGTGAGTTCACTTGGTTAAGAGGAAGGGTCCTGAGGGCAGCCTTTCACCCAAGCCCTTAGGACATAGGGTTTAAGAATTGGAGTTTCAGCCTCTTCTTTCTTTTTTGTTTGTCCAAGAAAGATCAGAGTCTCCAATCTGGCCCAAGAGCATAAGACTTTAGAGACCAGGAGTCAAGGCTGGGAGCTTCAGCTAGCAAAGCCCTGCTGGGGCTTTTGTTATTGTTGTTGTTCAGTCTTTGTGATCCCTTTTGGGGGTTTTCTTGACTGAGATACTGGAGGGCTTTGCCATTTCTTTCTTCAGCTCATTTTACAGATGAGGAAACTGAGGCAGACAGAGTTAAGACTTGTGCTTATTGAGATTAATGTTATGTGGAAAGTGAATAAATCTGTAAAAATACTCCCCTCTCCCTCTAGAGACCAAGTGGTAAGGAGGGATTATGTTTCTAAAGAATTGGGGAAACAATTTGTTTCTTCTTGGTACATCTTATTTTTTTTTTTTTAACTTTTATTTATTTATTTATTGCTGAGGCAATTGGAGTTAAGTGACTTGCCCACACAGCTAGGAAGTATTAAGTGAACTCGGGAAGTATTATTTGAATTCAGGTCCTCCTGACTTCAGTGCCCGTGTTCTATCCACTGTGCCATCTAGCTGCTCCACCAGTAGAATCTTAATGGACCAAAATTGAGTGGGCCAAAAGTAACCCATGCTATTCCATTAACACCATGCTTATTGTTTACCACTAAATAGAGGGAAGAAATTTTTGAGAAGGCCTTTCAGACTCACAGTCTGTTTTCATATGTGGGAAATTCACACCAACTTTCCTAATAAATTAGGTGCTAGACTTTCTATGTCTTTCTTCTGGAAGATTCCTCCTGCCCAATTTCCCCTAGCTCCCTATCCCCCAGGTGATACACTCATTAGAGGGAGAATTGTGCAACAGAAAAGTTTAAGATATGGAATTAGAGGATGTGGGTTTGATTCCCAGATCTTCGGCTTATACCCTGTGTGATTATCAGCAACTCACTTCAGCTTGTTGGTCTTCTGTTAAGTCACTTACAAAATGAGGGGGTTGGAGAAGAGGTCTTTTCTAGCTCTGAATTTGGGATTCCCCCCTCAGCATATTAATTTTTCAGATAGCCTGTGGTTCTTTTGATCATATGAAGAAGTCTTGCATATTATGAAAGCTTTCTGGCAAAAATCTAGATAATAAGTAGATAGTTAAAAAAAAAAAACACCTCCTCTTCCTCAGTTATAGACATGAGGGGAGGATCCACATATAGAAACATTGTGTCTAATGTCATTTTTTTTTCAATATGTTGATTGTTTTTGCTGAAATTTTTTTCCTAGTCTATCTCAGTAAAATTTGCCAGACTTTTTTTTTGTCATAAGAACTGGGGCCTACCTTGTTGTCACTTTGTGACCCAGTGGTCAGTCCATAAATTAGGTCTTTCTTTATTGCAGAACAAGGAGAGCTAGAAGATAAATGTCTTTCCTTTCTACGGAACACGCAAATGAACATGTGTAGCCAGAGGAGGACAGCTCCACTCCATTGTGGAAGAAAGAGAAGAGTCAGAATGAGATTAGACACGGCCTTTCACCTTCTCCCTACTTAGACCAAGCAGAAGTATAGAATGCAGTGTTTCTCCATTCTTCTTCCAGGATCCTCTGGGGCATTACCTCCTCAGGAAAGCTTTTCTTTCTAGGTATTTTTTTTTCTCCATTATCAAATTGTCTTCTACTTAATCATAACTTATTAGGGGGCAGGGACTTTATTTTTTCATTTTCCATGTAAGGGAGCCACTGAGCTTTCCGGATGGGGAAGTTAAGCAAGAAGCACTCTCATCACATATATAAAGACTAGGTTTAATGGGTAGTGTTCCATTTCAGCGTAGCTCTTTGAACATAATGGGAGCTTAATAAATTGAAATGAACTGCAGTGTGGTTTAATTATAGAATTTGTAAATTCCTCAAATATCAGCAGAAGAAACCACTCCAAAGCTGACCTTTCTTACATTTAGGTTATCTGCACTGCTTTTTTAGTATGAATAAACAAGAGTAGCATGTATAAAAGATGGGGTTGGTTAAAGATATGGGAAATCAGAGTTTAGAACACATCATTCAGGTTGGGAGAGAACTACAAAGCTTGACCTTTGAGGAGGCAAATATGTCGGTCTATTTGAATTTAGCCGCTTAGCTCCTTTTCACATTTGCTTGTTGAATAGGGGAGAAGGGGGGAGGATAGTGTTGGCTTCCCAGGTAGTATTTTGTGGCTGGTCTCCCAACTGCTAACTATATTTAGGGATTTTGGCTTTCAGGAAAAGAGTAGGGCTCTCAAGAAAAGTAAGAAGCTACATTTTTCTAGTGTCCTTCCAACCCTAAAGCTTTAAATAGAAAAGTAGAACAAAGGAGTTTTCATCATATCAAATACCATTTGGGATTTGGGAGTTGGATTCCTTTCAAATTGAAACAGAAAATGAAAGATTCCAAGACTGGGAGCATGCAGGAGCCAAGCTTCCCCAGGAAAACCCAACATTTCCACTAAGGCCATGAACCTTTTGTTTCTCAACCAAGTAGAAGCAAGAAAAATCGAAACTCTTGAGCCTGATGTTTAGAATTAGAATTAGAATCAGTGGATCGTAAGAACAGACCTGGAGGGACCCCCAGGAATTGTCTCATTCATTTCAAGATATGGCGCAGAGATGGAGAAGTGATTCGCCCATCGTCCTGCAATCAATTAGCAGTCAAGTTAGGACTCCAAAGCCAGTGCTCTCAACTGTGAGGTGATCCAGGCCAGTTCCAATGGTCTTGTGATAAGAGAACCGTTTGCCCCCAAAGAGACGACTGTGGGAACTGAATGTAGATCACAACATAACATTCTCATTCTTTTTGTTGTTGTTTGTTGGCATTTTGTTTTCTTTCTTTTTTTTCTTTTTGATCTGATTTTTCTTGTGCAGTATGAAATTTGTGGAAATATGTAAAAAAGAACTGCCCATGTTTAACATAGATTACTTGCTATCTAGGGGAGGAGGTGGGAGAAAGGGAGGGAAGAATTTGGTATACAAAATTTTGCAAAGGTGAATGTTGAAGATTATCCATGTATATATTTTGAAAATAAAAAACTTTAATTAAGAAAAAAAGCCAGTGTTCCTAATGCAGCATCATGACACCTTGGGAAGCTCTGCCATAAAGAAATGGTCTTAGGATCAAGAGCAGACAAGGTTTCAGAAACCATCTAGGCCAGCTCCCTGGCTTGACAGATAAGGAAACTGATCCTCAAGCAGGCTAATTATCTCCTCCGCTCTCATGGAGGTAGTAAATGCCAGAGGTGGGATCTGAAGGAAGCTTGCATGTCTTCCTTTGTATCATATTACCCCTAGAAATAGTGAGGAATGGAGAGGATTGCAAATGGACAGAAGATGAGGGATCGGACTAAAACTCTCACAACACTGCCGAGCACTTAGGAAGGGCGGAAGTTCAGATCCAGAGTCGGATACTTACTAACTGTATGATCCCAGGCAAGTCACTTAACTCTGCCTCAGTTTCCCCCACCTGCAAAAGGGGATGATAATAGCACCTACCTCCCAGGATCTGGAGCATTAAATGAAATAATCCTTGTAAAGTGCATTACACAGTGTAGTTATTATTATGTCCACCTTACAGAGATGTATTTTTTGGGGGTGATCTGACTTCATCTTGGCAGTAGGCACACAAGAACCAGGGTCACTTCCTTCCAATGAGGAGATGGCCGTACTGGGGCCTTGGCCATAAATCTGTGATCTCCATTAGCCGGCCCTGAATATTTTCTGGGTTTTATCCTTAAAGAAGAATGAGAAAATAGGGATTTGTTCAGCTACATGAGTAAGAGAATGTACTTCTCTGCAGGAAAGAGAACGCCTTCCGCTCCCCCCCCCCCCCGCCCCCCAAGGCAGGTTCCAACTAGCCCTCCCCCTTCTGCAGGCCGGATAACTAGGGAAAGCTTCCCTGGCAGATCTTTTGCAAGCATCCACATGCAGGGCGGGCCCTCTCAGCCTGCTCAGCTGCTCCCTGGATTCTGCACCTCCCGAGCTGGCTTTTAGGTCCCCCTTCCTCCTCAGCCTGCCTCTCACCTTTCAGGCTCTCTGCTAAAACAACAAATTAGCGCTCACCTTGGCCAAACCCACAAATATTTGTACAATTAAGTAGAAAGCTTTGCAGGAAGAAAGGGAAGAGGGATCCCTGGTACTCTGTGGCGCCAAACGGGCTTTTTTTTTGGGTCTTGCAAGATTAAGTCAGATTAGCAGTATCAGATAAATAGGGCAACCTTCAGTGTATTAAGCAATAAATTGAAGTCTTCCGTTTCAGGCATGCATAATTCATCAGGGTGGAAGGCCTGTGAGGCTGGGGGAGGTGACCCCTTCGGAAATTCACCCGGGGGTCATCAGAACCAAAGTTCTTACTGGATTTCACACACACACACACACACACACACACACACACACACACACACACACACACACACACACTGCCCCAAACTGACAATAATGAAATGCAGCTGTGACAATACCTGGGAGCTGGGGGCCAGCCAAGAGGAGGCCTTCTGACCCTGAAAACTATTAGTTCTTTTTACTTCTACAGGCCCTTTGCTAATCAGCCAGAAATGATCAATGCTGCTCTCCCACCACAAAATTCCGCTCCTGCTCCAACGTTCTTTTGCTCCCAGTTCTTGGGGCTCCTTGAGGAGCATAAACCATTACCCATCACTTTTGAGGTTCAGATAAATCTTCAACAGCCCTACTCCCTTCTCCCTGCCCTACTCCCCAACAACTAATCAAGAAGGATTTCAAGCTGGAAGAGATTGTAAGGGGGTTAAAAAAAAAAATATATATATATATATATATGTATATTTATGTGTGTATATACATATATGGGTATATATGTACATAATGCAACACATATATGCACACATGTGCATGTCTACACATGTATATGTGATGTGTGATGCACCCTTAGGAAGGATGTAGCAATAGCTTTGGGAGTGACCTAGTAAAAATGATATATTTCTATCTGACCAGGATGTTAAGGTCACAGATATTTCTGGCTGTCTCATAACAGCCTGTTGTTCTGTGATAACTGAGTTTCTGAGACTAATGAGAAACAATAATGAGCTACTTAAAGTTAATGTCGGTATAGAAGAAAACTGGGCGTCTGCCACTTGACTTAGTGACTTCAGGCCTAAAAACATTCCCCTCTCCTAAAGTTCCTTCCCTCTGAGCCCTGCCCAAAGAACTAGGGGTGCTATATTTGCGCACAAAGTCAGAACCAGACCACTCCTCAACTCTACCCCTAAGCCATGAAATTAGCAAATTAGTGACATGAAACAACTGGTTTCAATAACTTTCCCCTATAAATTTGTCTTCCTGTTCCTGGTTCTGTGCTAACTTCTTTTGGAATTTAGCCCACGTTAATTGGTGTAACAAATGAAATAAATTTTGCTCCTTGGCTTGGAGATGGTCCAAGCCCACAAATTCTTTTGAGATACCTTGTGACACTGGTCTGGAACCCCAATATTTTGGGGTTCCTTGAATGCCAACATATGTACACATGTGCATGCATATGTATATATAAAACATATTACACATACATGTATATACACACATACATACATATATAACCCAATTGGTTCATTTTATAGGGGAGAAAACTGAGGATCAAAGAGATCTGTGGAACTTCATCAGTGACTCTAGTAATTCATCTTGCTGTGAAACTCACACCTCCCCAGTTATCCCCTGGCCCTGCAACCCCTCTTTTCCTTTTATTAGAGAGAATTGAGGGTAGACATCAGAGACCTCCACCACATCCTCCATTTAAGGAGGGCATTTAGAGGGTACCCAGCTGCAGGTCTTCCCTCCATACTTCTCCCTCTTTTTAGTTTCTTTTTATATATTATCTCCCCTATTAGATCCTAAGCTCCTCAAAGTCAGGGACTGTCTTTTGCCTTTCTTTATATCTCAGTAGTTCAGTATGGTACCTGACCAGTAGTAGGAACTTAATAATATTTAAGGACTGATTTGCCTAAGGTGATACAAGTAATTACATAGCAAATGTAAATGAAATTTAAGTCTGTGAGGCTATGGGACATAAGTGGTACTTATCTCCCCAGCTATCTAATGGCCCTGGAGGAACTTCCACACTGAAGCTTTGTTCCGAATGGTGGCCATCCAGTTAATGGATAATGCTCTTGTGTTTCCCCAGTTACCAGTGGGGTGAAGCAAGGCTGTGTGTTTGCTCCCATTCTTTTTAGCATGATGTTTTCCAATAATGTTAGCAGATGCCTTCAACAAGAGAGAATGTGGAGTCGAAAGCAGCTACTGCACTGATGGTAATTATTTAACTTGAAAGGGCTACAAGCCAAGACTAAAGTGGAAGGAGAGTTGGTGAGTGATTTTTTGTTTTCAGATTATGGTTCATTCAATAGAGCCATCAGTTACAGCAAATGAAGCAGTTTTGGATAGTGTTGATAATTTCACTTACTTTCCAGGGATGACCACATAGATGTGAGGTTGACATACATATTGCCAAAGCTAAATTAGTGTTGGAGATTTTCCATAGTGTTAGAGAAAAGAGATACTTGACTACCAAATTGAAAATCTAAAGAGTAATAGTGATTATCATATTGTTGTACGCCTGTATACAGTATATTAGTGCTTTACCTGGAAGCTGAATCACTGTGAAGATCACCTAATAAAATATGATACCAGACATTGACGTCCTTCCTCAAAGAACCTGCCAACCATTCAAACATAAAAGTACAACTCTGGTGCGCTGGCCATATTATTCAAATGCAAAATGAACATTTGTCATAATAGACTATTTTACAGAAAACTCAAACATGGTAATCAGAAAAAGTGATCCAAAGATATTCTCATGGTCTCTCTGGAAGAACTTTGGAACTGATTGTGTGACATGGGAGATGCTGGCAAAGGACCACCCAGCATGGAGTGCCTGCATTAAAGAAGGTGCTGTGCTTTGTGAGCAAAGCAGAATTGCAGTAGCTCAAAACAAATCTTAGAGACATAATTTTACAGACATCTCCACTCTAGATGTTCATATGATCTGTTTGTGTCCAACCTATAGTAAGGAATTCCAAGATTATATTGGTCTGATAAGCCACAATCAGTCACACTGATAGTGAAATCATTTTGATCTTCTTTGAGAACAAAGAACAACCAATCAGTTTCTGAAACTGCCCTTCATTTCCACTGGATAGTCTTAGATTTTTCTTCTTCCCTATGCCTCATGGAACCCTTTCCTTTTCTTCCTTCTATGCACCTGTTTTTGGAACAATGAACTATGAACAACCTTTACCATTCTCTATTGATAGGGGAGAGTTCTGGAAGAGAAACAGACAAGACAAACAAAAAGGGAATTTTCTGATGTAAGATAATCACTTCACAGTTTCTCACTAGTCATGGTGTCTTCCAGCAACAGCAACTAAAATCCCAGCAACTTCTCCCTTGGTTTTCAGAGAATAACCAAGATTTTATAGCAGCATCAGCATTTTTAAAAATTGAGATACTAGTAACAAGAGTTCATAAGGAATTACTAGTGAGGAAAAAATGTTTTACATGTTACCAATTTTATTTTATGTACTGCATTTTATAGGTTATTACAGTGTTAGGAAAGGGGCATATAATCAGAATTACTGTTTCATTATAGAGAATTATATAAAGAAAAGTGTATTTTCAACATTGGATAATAAAATAGTATAGTTTTTGGTAGTCACAGGAATCTAACCCCCCCTATATTCCCGTAGGGCCTATGTATCAATATCCATATTTTTTTATGTTTGTGACTTTTTTTTTCTGGGGATATTCCCTTTGTGAAAATTGAGGATTGACTGTATTTATTTGTCATATCCTTTTCTTAGCCAGGAAGGATCAAAAATGAACATAGAAGCCTACAAAAGAATCCTTGGGAAAGAAGAGGAAAACAACACCAGAAAGGCAGGACACACAAATATAGAAATCTTAACATAGTCATGTCAGTCATTTTTAAAACTCACTCAAGGTACAATTGTTACACACACCAATCTTAAAGCAAGCAGATCCTGCTTCATACCACCAAAACCTCTTTATAGCTTCTTCTATCTTTTCCTCTCTCCCTACAGTCTCACTGTATAAGACATCTACCTCCCTTCTCTGCCCTGGATCCATTCATGGGTCTTTTTTCTCTCCTATTGCTTCTGAGACTTTGCTAAATCAATCACATTCTTATAGATTTAGAAATAGTAGGGATCTTAGAACTCTTCTAATTTAATCCCCTCTC
Organism: Sminthopsis crassicaudata; assembly: GCF_048593235.1. Lineage (NCBI taxonomy): Eukaryota > Metazoa > Chordata > Mammalia > Dasyuromorphia > Dasyuridae > Sminthopsis > Sminthopsis crassicaudata. The sequence goes on along the minus strand of NC_133621.1, from coordinate 32,439,329 downwards.
CTCCCCTGCCTAGTGATCGAAAACCTTCTCCCCAGTCACAAAGTTTACTTTGACTCTACCCAGAATAATCAGGGTCCACCACTCTGTTCCTGTCAACATGGGAGAAAAGAATCATACATTCAGATTTATCCTACAGTCATTGATTCATCTATTATTAGAAATTCCATTGGAGATTCTCTGAAAGCAGAAACTGGAAATGGGACATCATGACTCGAATTTTTCAGCTCAATTATCACTTTCTCACCCTCCTAATATCTTCAAGTAGATGTAGTTTCTGTGTCAGAAACTCTCATGACATGAAGTACCCAAGTACCCTTTTCACCTCTCTTGGTTCACAGCCAATCTCCAGCATAATGAGATGGAATCCCTCTCATTGCAAATGTAATTCACAATATTAAGGAAGAGAAGAAAGCCCTGAATTTACAGCTAATAGTTCCAAACATGTAAGTTCTTAGAATCACTTGTAGTCCCAAATACAAGGATTCTTCTGGTAGAGGAGCTCTCGAAAGTTCTGTCTTCACTACATCGGTAGGATTAGGGTTAAAGGGTTTTAGGGGACGATTTTTTTTCTTTAGATTTTGGCCATTCTTCACATCTCTCTCAAATCTGTAGTTTATACAGAAAAGGCAAAGGGAATTCTTGGAGGTACTCTAATACTTCAGCAGCATCTTTCCTAATCAAAATGAGTTCCAATTCTCCAAAATCTTGTTCCTTGGTCCAGATGCCTTCACTCCCTCTTCTTCAGTAACTCTTACAGTCCATCCATTGCTATCCCTACTCATTTCCCTCTGGGGAAGATGCTATTTATTCTTGCTAGTCATTCAAATGGGAAAGGGAGAGGGGAAGGAAAAAATATCCTAGCATCTGCTACAAAATAACATCAGGGCACCATTATTAGGCAGTTTGTAAAAAAGAAAGGGCATTTCATTCTCCAAATTTCTGGTGAGAGATTAAGGATTTGTAAAGCAGAATATGTTCCAGGAATTTGAAAATGTCTTTACTGACAATGGGCCAGATAGCTTGTAGGAAGGTTTAGCTATACAGATAGCTAATGGAATTTGAAGCACAGTATGAAGTTAGGTATCCTAAGACTAGTTTTTTAAACATTGGTTCTCCTAGTACAAGAGTTAAAGAGAAGACAATGTCTAAATAAGACCCTGAAAGTCTCAAGGTATTGTGATCCCATGCCAGGATCCTGTGAGGACAATATTTAATCAATTAAGCAATTCAGTCACACATTAAGTTTCTGGTGACTTAAGATTGCAGACAATGGAGGCAAATAGCATATGTGGGAGCTGCAGTTATTAAATGGGAAGTAAGACTAGAAGAATACCTAAAACACTTCAGTGGGAAGGGGGCAGGCTATAATTGATCTTTGATGATTCTAGAGATAATTGTTTTGGTTAATATTTTATTATACTAACAGGTTAATGAGCTGAGTTTAGTTTTGCCTCTGCCACAGTAGCTGTGTGACCATGGACAAGACATTTCATGTGTCAGTTTCCCAGGTAACTCTCTCTTTTCAAATTTTTTTTAATCTTTAAAGCTTTTTATTTTCAAAACATAGGCATAGATAGTTTTCAACATTTACCCTTGCAAAACCTTGTGTTGCAAATTTTTTTCTCCTTCCCTTCCCCAATCCTAGATGGCAAGTAATCTAATATATGTTAAACATGTACAATTTCTCTATACATATTTCCACAATTATCATGCTGCACAACAAAGATTAGATCAAAAAGGAAAAAATGAGAAAGAAAACAAATTACAAGTGAATAATAACAAAGAAAGTGAAAATACTATGTTGTGAGCTATACTCTGTTTTTATAGCTGTATCTCTGGGTGCAGATGGTTCTCTCCATTAGAAGACTATGGGAACTGGCCTGAATCACTTCCCTGTTGAAAAGAGCTACGTCCATCAGAATTGATCATCATATAATTTTGCAGTTGCCATGTACAACATTCTCTTGGTTCCACTCACTTCACTCAGCATCAGTTCATGTAAGTCTCTCCAGGCCTCTCTGAAATCATCCTCCTGATCGTTTCTTACAGAACAATAATATTCTATAACATTCGTGTACCATAACTTATTCAGCCATTCTCCAACTGAAGGGCATCCATTCAGTTTCCACTTGCCACCTCCCTCCATTTCACTCAGTTGCCACTACAAAAAGGGCTGCTATAAACATTTTTGCACATGTGAGTCCTTTTCCCTTTTTTATGATCTCTTTGGTATCTTGTAGTGACACTGCTGGATCAAAGGGTGTTCACTGTTTGATAGCCCTTAGAGTATAGTACCAGGAAACTCTCAAAGAATATCATCAATGGATTGCTGATTGGTTTCAATGAAGGGAATTTCTATACCTGTAGTTAACTTCTCTAATATTTTAAGTTTTAAAATATAAAAAAGAAGATTGCTCTACTATAAATATATTATTTGAACTTAATTTGGCTCTTGTAATAGCCTTTGTATTAAAATCTTACTGACTCCCTTTCACATCCCCTACAGATGTGGTGTGAAACCTTTTCTTGTCCTCCACCTCCTTCTCTCACCTTCCACTGCACACCTCCACATTATAGCTTCTTCTATCCTTTCTTTCCTCCCAACATCTCATAGGATGAGGCATACATCTCCCTCTCTGCCCTGAATCCAATTGTGGATCTTCTCCTCTCTTATCTGTTCTGAGACTTTGATAAATCAATCACATTCTCATAGGGATCTCAGAGCAATTCAATCTCCCCCTCACATTTTATGTATAAAGAAACTGGGGCCCAGTCAAGAAAGTTATCCAAGATTACGTAACTGATAAGTAGCTGACCCATGATATAAACCCAAGCTCCTGGTTCCAAACACAGCACTATTTCTAGTATCTCTGTGTTTCTGCCCTATTATTTCTCCAGTCCAATTCTTCATGACCCCATTTGGGATTTTCTTGGCAGAAATGCGGGAATGGTTTACCATTTCCTTTTCCAGCTCACTTTACAGGTGAGAAAACTGAGGCAAATGGGATTAAGTGACTTGCCCAGGCTTACCCATTTCATAAGTGTCTGAGGGCAGATTTGAATTTAGAAAAAGTGAGTGTTCTTGATTCTACACCTGACACTCTATCCACTGTACTACCTAGCTGCCCTTTTAACTTAGAACAACACCAAAAAGATAAAATGGAGATGCCAAGGACTGAGGCCCCTTCACTGAGCTGAATATCCTCAGGGAGAAGAAGACCCCATGACTTCTCTCTTACAGCACTGGAGTCAAGGAGTCATTGAGGTAAACAGGTAGGAGCTGATCTTAAAGACTTTTTGAATGGTCCTGCAGCTGATCAAAGAGCCTCCTCTTCAACCTTCTAATTTTTAGGTTCCTGACCAGAATCAGTTATACGACTGTGAGCTTCCTGAGGGAAGAATATTTGTATCTCCAGTGCTTGGCACACAGTAGTTGCTTAATTAATGTTTATGAACTGATTGGACAGAAAGGGCAATAAGAAGAGATACACTGATCTAGGGGAATACCTATGAGGTGTTATTTAGAAGTAAGAGCTTTCCTTTCTACATTTGTAGAACAGTATTATTCTACCTCAGAGAGATACTAGGAGGAATTATTAAATAAAATTAGTAAACCAAACTGCTTTGCAGCTTAAGCAACATTGTAATATTGCTTCCTCCAACCCAAAGAGAACAGATACTGTCATTATCACACTTCTCCCCCTCATCTGCCCCCAGAGATATTCCATGATGCTTTTCTCCCTCTGCAAAGTGATTTAACTTTCTTGTTTTGGATGGACATTTTTGAAAGCAAAAATACCATGAAATTTTTTTCTTATCACTTCTATGTATTCACGCATTCAACACTCTCCTGTCTGTCATATTTTGTTTCCTTTGAAAAAAAATTAAACAAACATTCCTTTCAACCTTCAAAGAAATCCCCTGAGTATGAGCAGGTTCAGATGAACTGATGCTGAGTGAAGAAGGTAAGACCAGGACAATAGTGTACCTGACGATGTCGATTACCTTGTAAATGCCAAGAGTCCAGGAGGAGGCTCTTGGCATGAGTAAAGCTCATTGGAGCCGATGTAAATGGGAGCAACAAGGAAAAGGCACCTGTCCTCCAGGGAGGTGTGAGGACCTCTCTCATCAGGAGAGCCCTTCCGTGTATAGAGGCAGTGGAGTTATGGCTGCCCGGGATGTCCAATCCAGTCAGTTTGGTCTGACTGCTTTTGTTTGTCACAAGAGATGTTTCAATAGTATTTGGGCGAAAGGATGGAGTGAAGTTCTAATAAATGGCTGGGATATAGGAAAGATAAAAGGTAATAAGAACAGAGACAGAGACAGAGAAAGAAACAGAAATAGAGATACAAAGAGAGAGAGATAGGGAGGGAAGTAGTAAGGAGAGGGAGAGACAGATAGAGACAGAGAAACAGAGGGAGAGAGAGGGAAGGAGGAAGGGGAGAGAGAGAGAGCAACAGAGGCAGAGACAGAAGGCAGATAGAGACACAGAAAAAGAGATAGAAATAGAGATAAAAAAGAGAGAGATATAGAGAGAAGTAGTAAGGAGAGGGAGAGAGAGGGAAAGAGAGAGAGACAGACAGACAGACAGACAGAGAGACAAAGAGACAGAGAGACAGAGAGAGAGAGAGAGAGAGAGACAAAGAGACAGAGAGAGATAGAGATTGAGAGAGAGAGACAGACAGAGAGACGAGAGAGAGAGAGAGAGAGAGAGAGAGAGAGAGAGAGAGAGAGAGAGAGAGAGAGAGAGAGAGAGAGAGAGAGAGAGAGAGAGAGAGAGAGAGAGAGAGAGAGAGAGAGAGAGAGAAAGAGAGAGAAAGAGAGAAGCAGACACATAAAGAGACAGAGAGACAGAGAATCTTGCCTTGCCTACTTCTTTCAGGGGAGGCCCAGGATAAGTTCCTATATTTTATTATAACTACTGTTACATTCTGCATTCCTCTGAAGAGTATTGGCATCTAAGCCTGGCTTTTTTTTTTTCTAGCTAGCTTGGCAACAGCTGGGTAGTTTTCATTGTTTATTCCATAGACAATGTTTGCTTCTACCATAGCTGTCCAACTTGAGGAAGGAAAAGACTACCAGGATTCATGTCTCCTCCAAGGGAATCTTTTTCTTTCCTTTCACACTTGATTCGAACCCTTGAGGATCAACAGTTATAATCGTATTGTGGCTTTAATGAGGCCATAAAAACAATAATTTTGTTTTTTAACGTTCACATGCCCTGGTTTAAATGTAATGTCGCCGATCATTTATTTGACTTATGTCTCTCCAACTTGACCTATAAGTGTCGGTACCAATAAAGAGTTGAAACTTAATGCAGAAGAACATTTAATTAGTCTTCACTTATAACTACCTGATGAGTTGGATTAGCTTTGGAACAGGAAAGGACTGCCTGCCAAAGAAGGATTCTAATTTTATACCTGACACCCTGGGAAGACCCAGAAATACCCTCTCTATAAAAATTATACTTTTATGCCAAGCATTGCATGTCCAGCAAATTCCATGCAAAAGATAAAAGGAACTTCTCTCAAGTTTAGAAATCTCATGGATATTTATGTTAAAATCTAGACCAGAGATTCCCACATGGAATTTTTTTTAGGAACATTAACAAGTTAGACTCAGGGTTATATATGTACTATGTCACTAACATTTAATAACAAAAACTATGTGAGCCATTATTGGAAAATTTTAGAATTAATGTAATTTCTTTTTAGATTATACCATTTGTTAATTTTCTTTCTTGTCCATGTCCCAGTTCTGTTAGTCATCATCAATTAGTGCAGATGGTACTAACAGATCATGGGTGTAATCTCTCAATGGGTCAAAGGGATTTTTTTCATGTGTCCTTCAACCTATCAAGTACTTATCACAAATGCCTACTATGTGCTAGACATTGTACTAAGTGCTAGGGATAAAAAGAAAGGCAAATTTTTCCTTCAAGGAGTTCCTATTATAATGGGGAAGAGTGTTTGCTTATAATTAGTTATACACAACATTGTCAATGGAACATAACTTGAAGGGGGAGATGCTGGCATTGGGAGGGTGAAAAGACTGGGAAAGGATTTCTGAAGAAGGTGAGAGAAGCCAGAAAGCTGAAAAGCTAAGAAGCACTAAATTTGGGGACAAACTACCAGGTATGACAGGTACAAGAAGGAGGCCAGGGTAGCTGTGTTGTAGAGTGTCTGGAAGGGAGTGAAGGGTAAGAAGACTGGTGGAAACATATAAAGGAGCTACACTGTGAAAGGTTTTAATAGTTAGAATGAGGATTTTATTTTGATCCTGGAAGTGATAGGGAGTCACTGCAGTTAAATTGAGAGAGAGAGATGATAGAGAGAGAGAGAGAGAGAGAAAGAGAGAGAGAAAGAGAGAGAGAGAGAGAGAAAGAGAGAGAGAGAGGAAAAGAGAAAGAGAGAGAGAGAGAAAGAGAGAGAGAGAGAGAGAGAGAGAGAGAGAGAGAGAGAGAGAGAGAGAGAGAAAGAGAGAGAGAGAGAGATGTGTTTAAAGAAGATAGCAGTTTGGAGGATGCAGTGGAGCAGAACAGAGACTGCAATATTAAGCTTCCAGCCAACCTTTATGCTATATACACAGAGATAGAGAAATAGATCAATAGATAGATGGATAAGTAGATAGAGAAATGAGTAGATGGGTAGATTGATAGATAGATGAATGGATAGATAAATGGATGGATAGATGGAGAGGCAGATAGGTAGATAGGTAGGTAGATGGCATATAGACAGATAGATGGATGGATTGATGGATGAATAGATAAATAGTAAAATTACAATAATATAGGTCCTACTTCTGCAAAGATAGTTACGTAAACTATAGAATTTCAATGCTAGAAGGAACTTAGAGATAATCTAGTCTAGTCTTATTTTATAGAGAAGTAAAGATTCAGAGAGGATAAATGACTTAATGCAGAACAGTTGACTAAATTCCTCCTGACTAGGCTCCCTTTTCCCTACTCATAAACATGGATGCTTATATTAGGAAAACCAAATTCTAGATGAGTATTATCAACTTGGAAGAGTATCATGAATAGGATTCCCTGGCTATCATGAAGTCATTGTATTTAAGGCTAAAAGGAACCTTGTATGGCCATTATAATACCAAATCTTTATGTTATAGCTTGTATAATTCTTTTTGTACAGTTTGGGGCACTAAATGGAAGATGATTCCAATGAATAAGCTACGAAACAGTTACTTAAGCATAGGAAATGATGTTATATCAAAATCAAGATTTTTCTCAACCTATAATGGAGATATTGGAAATCTATGATGGCATCATTAGCACTGAGTCTGATGACTATTAACTAAGCAGATAAATATTTGAAGAAAAGGAGGGACTTTTCCAAATAATCAATTCTTTCATCTCCAATATGTCATTGGTTCTCTAGTTAACCTTGGTTCATAGTAAATATACTATTTTACTTTTGGGGGGAAAATGAATGCATGAGAGTTAGAGAAATTGGTCTTATTTAGCATGTCGGATAGAAAGTTGAGTATGTCACAATTGAAATATCCCTGACCCCTTCCCACTTTTTTCCTAGCAAGCCCCCTAAACTTGGTTCACTATCTCTTCTCTAGAGGTAGTTAATCTGAGTGCTTCTATGTGTGACTTCACATGTTTTCCTGAAGAGAAAGATTTTCCTTACTGACACATCAGCTCCCTCTAATCTGCTTCCCTACTGCTTGGCTTGGTTATTAGTTTGTTTATTCTCATAACTCTAATGCTGACAGGGCAACCCACTATTGTGGAGACAGCCCTGGGCTTGGAGTCGGCCTCTCTCTCTCTGACTCACGGAGTGGCCTTGGGAAAGCCTTCCCCAGCAAAGAAGGCACATGAGGATAGCCTGCAGACTTTCTTTATTTTGACTGGAAACTCCTTGACAAGAATTTTTCTTTGTATTTCCATTGTTTAGCACTGGAGGGTATACAGCAGATGCTTAATAAATGCTAGTTGACTGGAATATATGCACTACATCAAAGAAAGTATTAAAAAGTACTTTATTTTGATCCTTACAACCCTGTGAGGTAGGTAGGCATTATTATAACCCCCATTTTACAGATGAGGAAACTAAGGCTTACTTAGGGAGATTAAACTATTTATCCAGGGACACAGAGCGACTAAGTGGCTGAGATACAATCTGAATGCAGGCATTCTGACCCCAGATCTAGAACTATACACCTACAACATTGCCAGTTAAGATAACAAAAATCATAATCTTTGAGTATATAAAGAATCTGAGTTTACCAAGGAGAGAAAGCTAGGGAATGGGTAATTTTCAACTGTATTGTCATATTTTATGGGGGCCACATGCAATTTTGTAATGTTGTTACACAATGTTACACAGTGCTAGTTCTGAACTGGGTCTGGAACTTTGGACAATTAAGGTTTCCTCCTTGGGCCTCAGTTTCCTTATGGAGAAAGTGAGGGGTTGGGTACAATTGATCCCTAAGAGCCACCACAGTCTTTCTAAGTCCTACAAACCCAGAAATAAAATACCAAGATTCAAGTCATTTAGTATTTATTAAGCACTTACTGTTTGCCAGGTACTGTACTGGAGATGAAATGAAAAGCAAATATGGTACACAAAGAAGAGAATTCAACTCATTTCAATTTAACAGGAATCTATAAAGGTTCTACTATGTGCCAAACATAGTGTTAGGTGCTAGAGATCCTAAGACAAAAAATGGGGGAAAACAGTTCTTGCCCCCAAGGGAATCTTCTAAATAATCAGAATTTTTCATTTTCAAGAAGAAGCCAGTAATTCTTTGGTTCATCTTTCCTGGTTTGCACTATAGCCAACTGTGGTGGACTATTAGGCAATAATGAATCTGTCTTGATATTCATCCCAGTGTAACTCTCTTTTCACAAATGCCACTTAAAGGGATGATGGTTCTTTCATCCATTCCCTGGAAAAAGGAAAAGGGAAATATCAATAGCTATCTTATTTGGGTGGGAAGATAACTGGGGGATAGAGTGCTAGTATTTTTTTTTTAAGTTCTTATCCATTTAAGTCGGCTTTAAAGATTTAAGGGAAGAATTTTGTTGTTTCTTTTATTTATTTATTTAAAAAAAAACATGATGGTATATATTGAACACAACAGATGTCCTAGGAGTGAACGCAAGGCCGTCATTCACTCTCAAAGTTCTGCGGCTGTCCATAAACTGCTTGAGCGCTTTCTGACATCAGCAGAGTTCCTCAAGTGAATTACAGCCTTCTATCCACTTTGGGGCCATCCATTACACTGCATAAGCATCAGCCAAGATACAGTTGGCGCATCTCACTGAGTGTTTCATGAACAGATTTATAATGAGAGAGAAGCACAATTTTATCGAGACCAAACAGGGCTTGCATAAAATCCCCCCAAATTATTAGGGGTTGGTTTCGGGGGCCAAAGTCATTTATGGAATCTTTTTTTCCAGCCCACTAGGAAAGCAGCTATTCAACCCTGCGAGCTTTGAGGAAAATCAACTGAACAATAGAAAATCAGAGTTTCATTTTTTCACTTTTTTTTTTCTGGCTGGATATGGTGGGAATGTTCATCACCCAGTGTGAAGTAATATGTGAAACAGGTGTTTTATTCCCTAGCAGGTAAAAATGGGTTTGATTCCTGTGAGATGTAGACATTTCAAGGCTACCAGCAAGAGGTCCAGATGGTGTGTATTTTCATATCTAATATTATATAAAAGATTTCAAATGTATCTGACTCCTACCAAACCCATAAATTCAGAGCTTATTGCCGTGCTGAACAGCTATGGTGGATACTAATTAGTATGACTGCTTCCACTTTGCTGTAGTAGGGATCACTTGCATAGCTGATCCATTTTATTTCCAGCTTCCTATGAAAAGGACTCCAGTTCCAGTTGTGAGGCTCATCTTAGCTAAGGGCCAAATTCTTCTGGACCGTTTGAATTTAAAGGGTTCTGAATTATCTGCTCTGGAGTCACAGGGAGAGGTGCTGATCTTATTTTTAGGGAAGATTACTTGAAACTGAGGATCCAGAGATCCTTCTGCATTCCCGTTTTCTTATGATATAATCTGAATATTAATAACAGCTTGTATGCATGAACTCCTTCCCACCTCATACACAAACATGTTTGAAGGATTCAAGTAATTTTCCACTTGACAAGAAATAATCTTCTTTAGAAACAGTAAGGTAAATTAAGGATAAATCTAATTCTAGGAAGAAATAATATGAGAAGAGTTAAGTTGGTTACCCTGGCTGTAGAGAAGTAGGGGCATAATTTTATCACCTAACCAAAGTCTTCTGCCTCCCATTACCAAGAACTGATAGGAAAATTTCCTCCCTGATTGAGATATACCTTGGTGGCTTTAGTCCTCTCCTGCCTTCCTAGAGGGATAATTGTTCTGCACTCTCATCAGTCTCCTTTCCTTCTCTCCCAAGAGTACTGCTCTCACCCTGACCTTCTACCCCAACCTACACCAGAGTAATTAGAGTATACTCTTTTTTGTAACTTTGACTATTCTTGTAGAGGACTGAAACTCTGAATAGGAGTACTTGAATCTGAGAATACAGAGCACTTAAGATTAATTACCTATTCCATGTGAGACAATGGCTTTATTAGCATATATTTGGATCATGGCTCTCTTCACCTTTGGTGTTTGCTGAATTGTAAGATAATCATAGGCAAGGTTTGGAGGATGGAGGGAGAGAAGGGAGAGTCATTTGGCAGCAGGACAAGGAGGAGAGAGGCTGGAGACTCTGGACTCCAGAATCCAGGAGACATCTTTGGCAAGCCTCATGGCAGCTTGCCTGCCTCCTTTACTTCTCCCCCTAAAGATCAAGAACTTTAATTTGTCCTGACTCTGGCTGACCCTGAAGCCCTCCAGGGAGCTAGCCTGTATGCTACATAGTCCTATGAGATTTAAATGTAAAATCAGAAGAGAAAGAAGGGAAAGATAGGAGGAAGCCTTATTCCTCCCAATCCTATTGTTACTACCAATGCAATACTCCTTTTTTTTTTCTCTAGCCCCTGAGGTTGCCAGATTTTGGTTGTCAAGTGGGGATCAACAGAGGGATGAACAAGTAAAAATAAAACCACATGGTACTTAGAAATGATGCAAAACTCTAGAGCTTAAAGAGAAAGGAAAGATATGATATATCTTTAGGCCACCAGAAATTTGAATTGAAAGTCTCAAGAATAAAGAGATACCAGGGCATAATGGTGACAGACTTTCCTTGCTGAAGACTGCCATTGAATTCATTTTGCCAAAGCAAAATGTGGTTGGGGGGGGGGGGAGTCCTAACACCAAAAAAGACATGAAAACAGAAAGTGTCAACTCTGTAAGTTTTGGTTTATCCTCTGTGTTGTAAGGAGAGAATAATGTTCAGGGCTAGAGTTCCTCAATTTTCATCTGAAGTTTGGCTCTATAAAACCTGTGATACAAATATGTGTTGGAGATTGCTTTTTATTTCTTATATTCTGTTTACAGGGGCAAAAGCTATGGGATTAGAAATAACTAAACTATCTTTTGTAGGCTTGGAAAAGACTTTTCTGTGGGTTTCTCTGGGTCTAGAAGAAGCTGTGGACATCACCCATGGGAATAATGTCTTATTATGCATTATTTTTTTACTTTTATCATCTTGGAAGGAGTAAATCATGATGTGCACTATCCAAGTGTATTTGTCCAATTCTATGAAGAGACAACTCAATGGCAATGTGACCAAAGCTAAGTAAATTACAGTAAACTGCCTTCTTTGAGGCAGACTTTGCCAGGAGGTGGGGTTCAGAGTTATTCTGATTAGATAAATAGACAACAACTATTCCCCTTAGACTAGTATGCAACTTGCCCATTCAGGGAGAAGTTGAACTGGGAGATAAGGTGGTTGTTTTCCTTCATTCTTGAAGAGGATCAAAATGACTTCATCCAATGTCAGGGTCTTCAACATATGGTGTCTCCAACTGAGGCCGATCAGACCAGTACAATCTTGCAATACTTTGCCATGGATCAGGCACAAATAATCCATAGGAACATTTTGAGTAGATGTGGCTCTAAATTTGTGCACCTCACATTTCTGTTGGGAATCTTAGAAAAATCAAGAAAAATCTTAGAAGAATCTTTGTCAACATTTCTATCTATCAGAGTGAAGCAACATAACTGTGTAGGTGTGGGAATTACTCTTCAACTCCTTATCTTTCCTACTGATCAGGAGCAAGTTAGTGATTAGTAGTACCAATTGGTGGTTAAATCTATTAAAAAAAATCCAAACCTTATCAAAATGTCACAACATCTTTAAGTGAAAGAAAAAAAAAGCTGTAAGATTTATTTATGTTCCATATCAGCAAGGAGGGAAGCAATAATTAAAATAAAAAGACTCATAAGATTTAGTAATGAAAAAATCTTAGATACAATCTGATGGCATATCATTTTGAAAATGAGCAAAATGGCAAAGAGAAGTGCCCCGGATCATCGTTATATAACATTCATCAGATTTGAACCCAATTTCTCTGATTTTAGAATTTATTCTCTTTCTATTCTCTTAAAGTGGACTATTGTTAAGTAGATGGACCCAATGTTGGAGCCTGGGGAGAAAAAAAAGAAGAGATTGGGCTTGAGGATCAATGTCAGGGGCTTTGTATGACCTTTCATAGTTCTTTGTTCCCTTATCTTTTGAGCTGATCTGAGCCATGAAGGAAGAACAGGTAGAGTTGAGGGAATACTTTGCTGCAATGGAGAATATCGGGGGTATATATTTTTTAAGATCATCTAGGAAGCAAAGCCACATGGGAAAGGGAGTGACTATAAAATTGTGCAACTGGTGACCATCATGGCTTGTGGAATCAGTTTCATTTCCTCATATTCCCAGCTCATAAAACCCAAATCCAATTCTGTTGTCTGCTTTTTCCACATTCCTCTTCCTCCTGACTTGAAGTTATATATTGCCTCATCTTCCCTCTAATCCAGCAATCCTCCTGTTTCAAGTTTTTATTTTCTAAGTGACTGAGCAATCATAAACTCTCAGATTGAGCAAATTCCCAGAACTGTTTCCTGAAGCACTACTGTTACACTTCAGCCCTTCGGAGGCATGTGTGAGAAGGCTTCCACAGAGGCCTCCCTGTCAATCTTGTCCTGTAATCAGCGTTTTCCCAGGTGCCTCCATTCCATGGTCCCTATGTTGGTCTGTGCCTGCTTGGCATCCCTTTGGGAAGAGTTTGTATTGCTTTTTCATCTCAGAAAAGATACCCTAGTCACAAACCAGTCATCTGCCTGTTAAGCTGTATTTAGAACAAATCACTCTCAAGGAAAACAACAACAACCACAACAAAAGAACCACACTTCTTTTTTTTGAGATTTTTAACGAAATGTTTGATGTTGTGGGGATTTCCAAACAATTAATGTGAAATTGGGGATTGTTGTTCCCATGATTTATTTACCATATATAGAGAACTCAGCTGGAGTGCTGCTGCTGCCACTGCCGATTCTGCCACTGAAATTTTAGCTGGGGTTGGAAAATGGGGAAAGCCTCACAGGAGGCCATTTTCAAAGGATGAAAGTCAACAGGAGTCACCGAGTTCAAAATTGCCCGTGACATTCTGAGGGTTGCCCCGATGAATAGAAAGAATTGCTTTGCACTCAAAGCAGGAGATAGCATTAGTCAACAGGCCAGAAATTCCATTGAGAGCAACTATAGTTACTGTAGCTATCTTGTTTCTACTTCATCAGATTCTGTATCATAAACCAAGAATTTTTTTTTTAAAGAACTCAACAATGAAGAAGGGGACAACAAAGAGGAAACAATAGAAATGGGAGAAAATTGGCTGGACGTGATTTCACAGACTTTGAAAATCCACAGCTCTCTTATTTCCAAAACCAAAATGGTGGCACTAACTAAAACACTGATCCTGGCTTTTTTTCAGCTGTTTTTTAAGCTCATCTGGTACCACGCAAATGCAATCTTGTAGCTTCGGTGTTCTGGCACAACAGTACAAACCCAGGAGTAGAGAGGCAGTGGGCACTGTACAAAATAATAAAAATGAAATAGAGAAGGTGTGAAGTTGGAGGCTTGATTTATATGTGGAAAACTAGCGCCAAGAATATTGTTATAGGCCTGGCTCCTAGAGGCAAGATTTGTTAGCAAAAACTGTCTCTAAATATTTATGTTCAGCTAAATAATTGCTAAATAATTCCAGTTCTCAGCTGGAAATCTAGTATCGGGACTAGCCTAAATTAGTAGATCTGGGAAATGGTATATTGGTATTTTATACAGTGGTATTCTTGTTCAATGACACTTGTAACTTTCAGGATATAATTAATATCCTTTTATAAAGTGCTCTTCATGGCCTCACACAGGAAAGCTTCTTTTGGAAATATTTCCTTAAAATAAACGAAGCACTTAAAGCAGTCTATTGAATAGCATTTATTTCAAATTATTAAAGATTTCCATGCTCTTTGGCGTTAATGCTGCTTGCTAGCACGAGACCCTTTTATTTGCTGGTCAAAACTTCTTTTTCCTGTATATTTGGGGTGGGGGAGTGGAGAGTGGGTGGCAACACATTTCTTCATTATTTAGGCTTCAACGTCTTGAGGTTCAGTATATTTTTTGCTACTATCTTTTTTTTTTTTTAAATAATATTGGCGAGTGCTTATTATGCTGAGATTCAAAACGATTCCCAGAGATTGTGGAAATTGTTGTCTATAAATAAAGAGAGAAGGAGGAGGGGGCTTATGACAAGCCATTTGTTCTTGATTTTCTTATCTATAAAATGGCAAATTTGAATTAGATGATTTTTGAAATTCTCTCTACTCCAAAGCCCATGATTCTAGGATCCACTCCATGTAGCTGGGAGAGTTGTTGTTAGGAACTATGGGGACCAGTTGTTAAGAAATATGGGTTTTAGTACTAAGCTTTGTGAATACCTTTATTTCTCTTGGTCTCCAATAGTGGCTTTAAAGAATAAGTAGATTGTCCCTGATGATCTCTTGGATCTCTTAGAGTTAAGCCATTCTCTGATCCTCCCTGTTGGGATATTATAAGCTGATCTCTTATAGGCATCTAAAATCCAATGTATCCAAACTGAATACATTATCATTCTTCCTAACCTTAGAACTCTTCCAAAAAGGCACTTGTTGGGGGTACCACCATCCTTCCAGGTTTCCAGAGTCCCCACAAAGATCTGATCTTGGATTTCTCACTTCTCTGCACTTCACATATTCAATCAATTACTCATGTTTAACATTTTTTTGGTAATCTCTCCTGTAGCACTACCCCTCCAGTTCAGGCCCTCCTCATCTTGGCTGATCTATTGAAAGAGCTTCCTGGTCTTCTGGCTGCAAACCTTCCCTTTCCAAGGCATCCTACCCAGAGATACCAAATGATTTTCCCACATTTCAAGTCTAAACATGTCACCTCCTGTTCTTTGAAGTCCAATGGCTCCCTATTATTACTAGGATCACATATGAGTGCCTCTAAATGGCTTTACAACTTGGTATCACCCAAATGAACATATCCATATTATTAAAACCTTCTCCCCTTCCTACATCTTATAATCCAGACAAATCATCCTCTCTCACCACACCATACTCTGCCTCTCATTTCTGTCCTGGGCTCATATAACTTGTCCTTCATCCCTGCCTCTTGGAAACCTTTACTTGGGATATGAAGAAAATGGAGATCAATGACTCTCCTAAATTCTGATTGTGTTAAGCTGAACCTATCAGCTTATATGATGAATCTCGAGGAGGGGGAATGAGAGACCAGGCTGTGTAAGCAATGGCCAACTGGGCCAGATCAGGGGCACAGTGGATCAAAGCTC
Source organism: Sminthopsis crassicaudata (assembly GCF_048593235.1). NCBI lineage: Eukaryota > Metazoa > Chordata > Mammalia > Dasyuromorphia > Dasyuridae > Sminthopsis > Sminthopsis crassicaudata. The sequence goes on along the minus strand of NC_133621.1, from coordinate 32,423,545 downwards.
CTGTGCCAATCAGTAATGACATTGGGCCCAATGAGCACTTCTAGGCTGAGCAAAATGGAGAGATCCAGTCTTTTATAAACAACAAAATGAAAAAGAATCCTTTATTTCCTCCCACTCAGCTGAAGCCCTACCTTCTAGACTGACTTTCCTGATCTCCCCAGATGTTGATGGCCTCCCATCCTAACAGCCTTTATACATGTATGTGAGTGGTCTTTCTCAGTTGAATGGAAGCCCCTGAGAGTATGTTTATTATCTCATAACTTTCAAATAACAAATGTCCTGGTAAGAACTCAGTATTTGACAAAATTGCTGGGAAAATTGGACAATAATATGGTAGAAACTAGGCATTGACTAGCATCTCATATTATATACCAAGATAAGTTTGAAATGGGTTCTTGATTTAGACATAAAGGGTGATACTATTAGCAAATGAGGAAGGGATTGTTTATCTCTCAGATCTGTGAAGAAAGGAGGAATTTATAGCCAAAGAGGAATTAGAGAACATTATGAAATGCACAATGGATAATTTTGATTACATTAAATTAAAAAGTTTTTGAATAAACAAAGCCAATGCAGCCAAGATTAGAAGAGAAGTAGAAAGCTTGGGGGGAAAATATAGTCAGTATTTCTGATAAGGGCCTCATTTCTAAAATATATAGAGAACTAACCTCGTATTCATAAAAACACAAGTCATTTTTCAATTGATAAATGATCAAAGAATATGAACAGACAATTTTCAGATGAAGAAATGAAAGCCATTTTTGGTCATTTGGAAAAAACACTATTGATTAGAGAAATACAAATTAAGATAAGTCTGAAGTACTACCCCATACCTCTCAGATTGGCTAAGATGACAGGAAAAGATAATGATCAGTGTTGGAAGGGTGTGTAATAATTGAAATACTAATACATTATTGATAGAGTTGTGAAATTATCCATTCTGGAGTACAGTTTAGAACTGTGCATACCCTTTAAGCCTCAGTAATGGATTTATAATTCAAAAAGATCATAAATAAAGGAAAAGGATTCATATATGCAAAAATGTTTGTAGCAGCTCTTTTTGTTGTGGCAAGGAACTGGAAAATGAATAATCAGTTGGGGAATGGCTGAATAAATTATGGTATATGAAAGTAATGGATTATTATTATTCTATAAGAAACGATGAAATCAGGTTGATTTCAGAAAATCCTGAAACGTCCTACATGAATTGATGGTGAGTGAAGTGAGCAGAACCAAGAGAATATTGTACACAGTAACAACAAGATTATATGATGATCAACTGTGATGGACTTGACTCTTCTCAACAATACAGTCATTCAAGGCAATTTTCATGCACTTGGGATTGAAAATGCCAATCCTATCCAGAGAGAGAACCATGCAGATTGAAGGTGGATCAAACCATAATAGTTTTATCTTTTTACTTGTTTATTTTTCTGGTGTTTTTTTTTTCTTCTTTTGATCTGATTTTTCTTGCATAACATAATCAATATGGAAATATGTTTAAATGATTTGCATTCAACCCATATCAGATTATTTGTTGTGTTGAGGAGAGGGAAGAAAAGGGAGGGAGAGAGAAAAATTTAGTATACAAAAATGTATGCTGAAAACTATATTTACATGTATTTGGAAAAATAAAATATTATTGAAAAAATGTTCTGAAGTCAGCCAGGAGAACTGTGTTCTAATCTGGATTCTTCCTCTAAAAGAAAGTGTTAGAATGCACCTACCAATTTCCAGACACTGTTCTAGGAGGAGAAGGAGGAGAAAGAAGAAGAGGAAGAGAAGAGGAAGAGGAGGAAGAAGAAGAGAAGCAGTAGAAAGAAGAACAGGAGGGGAGGAGGAGGAGAGAAGGAGGAGAAAGAAAAAAACAATTGCTGCCTTCAAGGATTTATATTCTAGTTGAAAGAGTGAGGAACAAAGCAGTCACAAGTAAATACATAAAACAAATCTACAAAGTAAACAAACATACACAAACAATATTGGGGGAGAGGGGAGGAGGGTGCTAACAATTAGACCAATCAGGAGACCTACTACATAATTGTGTGACTTTGGGGAAGCTTTTAACCTCCCTATGTCTCATTTTCCTGGTCATAAATGGAGAGCATTGAACTCCATGACCTTGAAGATCCCTTCTTTTGCAAAAAATAAAATAAAAATGAAAACTTTATGACTTACTTAAGATTCATCTCATTTTTTTTCCTTTAGTAATCCTTCAAAAAAATAAAACAGAGTAGTACAAGTGAAAAGAGAAACTAGTGATCCTCTGAAGGGTTAAGATGGAGGTATGGGGCTTAATAGGTAAAGAAAAGAGCTCACCCTTTCCTTTTGGGCCTTTCTCTCCAGCTATAGGCACCTCAGACAATGTAGAAAGATGTTCTGATGTTGCCAAACAGCTTGTCAAGGGAATGATAGGAAATAAAATCGATTTAGCTGGAGCAGGCAATAAAAGCCAAGGATATCCTGGGTTTTGAGGAATATTTAAGAAATTGAGAGATTTGTGCCAGAGCTTTACAATGAATAACAGACAGAGGGCCAGAGCTGTGCCTGGTGTTTTGAAGCAGATTCCTTTGGTCTATTTATGCAGACATAACTCCTTGTGCATTTTCAAAAGCTCTCGATCTGGTTTAATCAATTAAACCAACATTAATGTATTTGAATATCTGAGCGCTTTCTCTTATCAATATAATTCTCCAGTGTTTTTCTTTCAGAGCCCAAGGTGATGAAAAATAGATTCATTTGCTCTATTACATCGCATAATTGTGGCTTCAATAATTTTTTTTCTTTTAGTTTTGAAACCACAAGAAGACTTCATGTAGCTCTAAGACTGCTGTTGGTTTTCATACCACAATTCTCAAGGGCATTTCTCTCCTTCAGGCTGCTATTGTTCGCAATCTGGAGATAAAGGCACTCTTGATAAAACTCTTTTAATGATGCTAATATTAATACTTTGGTAGAATACTTTATCCTCTAGTAATAGCTTTAAAGAGTTTGTTGAGATTTTGTCATCTCATACATTTTAATAGAAAATTAGGTTTGTAATTAACAAGAAAAATACAGTACATCCACCTATCATTTCCCTCACATTCATAGAGTGATTGCCAGTGGAATATTGCAGTTTTGTACTCTTTGTAGACCAATCAATATTTTGGTGAATGGTGAAGTTTGAGGCACGGAATTGAAGTGTAAACTAATTATAAACATTAAAAGTATGCTAAATATTATAGCCAGTTGATTATGTAAATTTAAACAGCATAGAGGAAAGGAATTGCTTATTAAATTAGCCTGTTTTTAGTTCACCCTGGCATTGTTTATCATATGTTGTAGCCAGATATACCATCAATTGTCTCCTTTAACAACCTGGAAGCTTCAGGATTGCCAAGCGATTAAGGCAATAGTGTCTGGGCGTAGTGACCACGACAGAGGTAAAGACGGGGGATAAGTACTATTCCATTGCTCAAGCCTTCTGGTGATGGGGACTAATCTATGTCAAACATATATGGAGCCGAATTTCGTTGGCAACTCATTCAAAAGAGTAGCAATCTGAGTCCAGGGCTGCCAATCCTTGGTGGAGGTGGGTATAGAGGGGACCCTTATTGCTCTCAACTTGTTTCATTCCACAGTACCAGGAGAGATGATGATGATGATGATGATGATGATGATAAAGACTGACCACTTATTCAGCACTTAATATTTGGAAACATTTTTACTTGAATCTCTTTCAAGTTTCAAAATAACTCTACAAGACAGGTGACAGGTGTTATTTATCCGTTTTAGAGATGAGGAAACAAATCCAGAGGGAATAAGTGTTCCATGCTCACAGAGCTTTGAAGTGTCAGAAGCAGACTTGGGCCAGATCCAGACCTAGACCTTAGAGACCATCTAATCCAATGAGCTAAGGGTAGTTAAGTGAATTGCTTCAGATCTCAAAGCTAATGTCAGAAGTGAAATTTGAATTCAGGTCTTCTTGACTCTAATAGCTGCCCATTATCCATTCTCCTATGCTGTCCAAAGGTACTTGGGTATACACAGAATAACACTGACTTGTTAAGTATTCATCTCTCTAATGTAAGAGTTCTTAATCTGAGGACTATAGACTCCTCTCTGGGAAGTGGGATGGGAAGCAATACTATCTTTCTTTCAATAGAATTTATTTCCTTTGCAATTCTAAATATTTTATTTATGTACTCAAAACATTCTGAGAAAGATTCCATTCATTTCCCCAGATTACTAAGGAGGATCCTGACATCAAAAAAGCAAAGAAGCTCTGGCCCAATATAAGCCATAGCTAACCCCTTTTGGAGCTGCCTCCATTTCTAAGAAAAGTCAAGATAATCATTTGCTTTTGGGCAGCAACAAAGCATGATGAGAAAAGCTTAGTAGGAGATGCCAGAGTTGCAGGTTTGGATCTATAGTCATCACTGAACCTCGATATCTTTATCTGTACAATGAGAGTATCAGAACTCCCAGCTTTCTCCCTGTTCTCCCATGTGATTTTATGACAGATTCTGCTGCCAAAATTCTTTTAAGATGTTTCTACAAAGAGAAGTGTGTTTCTGGTGGGAGCACAGGTCCTGCATCCTGCTAGACTGTGGAACCATAACTAGGAGTCTCCAATTTCATGAAAAAATAATGGAAATCATTCCCAGGGAAAGCAATATAAAGCTGCTTTTGGCTGAATAGAGGCTGAATAACTTAAGGAAAAAAAAATATACCTCTTCTCCTAAAATACTTGCCTATTTTAGTTAAGTATTTTTTGCTGAGCAGATGCTAAATTCTATTGTCTCTAAGCTGTTAAAGGATTTCAATCTCTGTCAGTGCCCTCAAAATTCAATACCCCCTAAATCATTAACCCTGTAAATTTGGTGCCTGAACGAAAGGTCTGCTTGCCATACTTTAGTTCTGGTTCTACTAAATTGCATGGCAAAGGAAAGCCAGGGTCATGTTTTAGTAAATGTGTATTTTCCGGGTACTTATGTTCCAGGAGGTACTAGGTCCGCAATCAGGACCAAGTTAGTCTTGCAAGTAATTTGCTTCTAGTCCTGGCTATTTGGGTGACTTTGGGCAAATCACATCAGATCAGCAAACCTCAGTCTATTCACCTGTAAAACATCAAAATATCAACTCCTCTCATCATTATTATTAGTTTTCCCCTGTTTTTCCTCAATTCTGTTAACGAGACTGTCATTTTCTAAGTCATCTAGGTTAGAAATCTTATCCTTCAGTCTCTCATCCTGATTCTTTCTATCCTGATGGTTTTTGAGTCTCACATATTATCTCTTTAAAATATTTCTTTTCTACTTGTCTCTTTTTTATTTCCAAGGCCACTATCCTAATGTAAACCCAATTGCCATCTGCCTTGGCTGTTGTCACAATTCTAATGTCTTCCTACCTAAAATCTCCTTTCCTTGAACTGAGATGCCTCAGTAATCTTTCCAGTATCAGGTGTGATCATATTACTACCTTGCTCAAAATTTTTCATTGGGTTCTCATTTTCAACCAAATATAATATATCCTATTTAATTTGGCATTCAAGGCTTTCTACCTATCCAATCCCAATCTTCTTGTTCAGCTTCACTTCACATGGATCTCCTTTCCCCATTCTTCATTCCAGCCAAACCGTTCTGTCTTTTTCCACATCATCTCTCATGATTCTCACCCCTTCTTTGTACTAAATTGTACTCAAATGAGTCATCAAAGTGATGGATAGAGAATAAAAAAGTTACGTCAAAGTCGGAGAGACTTGAAGTCCAATAACATAGCTGCTATTAGTTCTGTGGCCTTAATTATTTCATATAGAGCTTGTTTGTATATATTTATTTACACACTCTCTCCCCCTCTGGATTGTGAGCTCCTCGAGGTCAGGTGCTATTTTTTTTTTGCCTCCTTTTGCATCCTCAGTATTTAGCACAATGTCTGGCACTTAATATGTGCTTAATAAATTTAGATTGATAATAGTTATGGATCTGCATTGGTGGAGGGATTTTTCTCACTCGCAATTCCTGATAGCAATGAACTGACAGGTTGAGAACAAAAAATATCCCAACAAAAGCCCTAAAAATTTATCCTATAGTTATATAAATAGATCTCTTCTCCATTAGCAGGCTTTAAGTTACTTAGAAATAGAGAACACCCTATCTTTGTCCTAGCACCCATGCCTTGCAGAGTTGAAGCTAAATTGATGTTTGTTTGGTGGAACTGAATTGTCTCTCTGACTAGCTTCTAGGGAGAGAATAAGGATTTTATTTGTTATGCTTTGAAAAAAATCTCTCTCCCTCCTTAGCACAGTGCTGAAATGTTAAGTAGATACTTAGAAAATGTTGAATTCAAATGTGGGGAATCTGACTTTGATAAGGTTGAGATGTTAGACAGAAATTGCAAGTTCTAAATATAAGCACAGTTGTTTAATCGGAAAGTCCCAGGGACATCTTTGATGACGGTTAGGGTTGGGATGTGGGGGAATATGGAAATATCCCAGAGCTCTCTGAATTGTTCTCCTCACCCCAACTAAGCTCTGGTGGAAGAGCTCATTATTCCTCCTCCATGAGAGTGGGAAATGATGCTTCCTGAAAATGGCCACAAAGCCCCACAAAGAGGGCTTCTTTTAGCTAGTGTTCTGCATTCATCTGCATGTGAAGCATCCAGAGAGTAACAGTAAGATGGTAAATCACTCGTGTAATGGAGGACTGGCCAATGAGCTCAGAGTTTATTAGGATGTACAAGGTATCTGAGGCAATCTCCACATAGAATTTGGAGTAAATGCCGACACTCATAACTGGTTCCAGTCAAATTGGCCCTATGGTGAAGAGGATCCTTTGATGGCCTTAGACCACCAGAACCAGTTCTCTTTTGAGGGACTTTTTTTTTTTTTTTTTTTTTTGGTATCATGGGATGCCAGTGAGAGATAAGAATTAATGCTATAAAGGGAAAGGCCCTTCTTATTCAAGGTTGGACATGCAGTCTGTCAATATAGGATTTAATTCTTTGCCTTGGTATTTTTTTTCTTTTTATTTTGGATTAAGATCATAGTTTATGATCTTGTGAATTTTGAAAGGTCAGGACAGGGGTTCTTAAACTACGGCCAGGGGGCAGATGCGGCCCGCTGAGGACATTTATATGGCCCTGCCAGGTTATGGCAAATGGGCTGAGGGGCGGAGACAGAGTGTGAGTTTTTGTTTTTACTATAGTCTGGCCCTCCCACAGTCTGAGGGACAGTGAACTGGCCACCTATTTAAAAAGTTTGAGGACCACTGGGTCAGGAGATCAAGCCACTAGGAGGTATGGGAGTAGAGTGTGTTCTGGATGTTGCCATCAAGCTGTTCAGCTTTGGGGTCTTGAGAATCAAAGGACAACTTTAGAGATTTTACTTAGTAGTAATTGAGACAAGGGCTCACGTGCCACAGAATGTGGATGTGAACTTTGTGGGGCCAATGCTGGTTATGTGGAGACTGTACTAAGTTTGGGTCAATTGGTATGAGAAAAGTGTGCTCCCCCTAGATTTGGGGGTGGGATGGGGATATTTGTAGCCCTCTTCATGCTGAATCATCCAAGTAAATATCCTTCTGGAAAAGCCAATTTACATAAATGACTAATATAGAAATTCGTTTTACATGATTGCATATGTATAACCTATATCAGAGTGCTTACTGTCTCAGGGAAGGGGAAGAGAAGGAGAGGATTTAGGAAAATATAAAAATTGTAAAAATTAACATTTTTTAATAAAATGTAAAAACATTGTTTTTATATATAATCAGGGAAAAATGAAACACTATTAAAAATCTAATTTGATGTTAATTAATTTAATGGATTTGGGCCCCTTGTAGATAGCTAGGAATAGATAACAGTGGAAGGGGGAGGGAACCACACTACAATGGGAGCATAAGTTGATAGTATTAGAGAATGACACGCCAGAGTCTCAGGGATACCCTTTGAACTTATACTTAGCTTGGGAAAGTAGGTCCAGAATACTCAATAAACTCAACTGAAAATAATATGTAGGAAAACAAATCAAGATTTTTATCTCATTGAATCTTCTGGTTTCAGCTTATGAAAATTAAATTGTTTTCAAATGAGATGGATCCTTTTCCCATATCCAGTGGAAGTGAACTTTGTAAGACTCCTCTTTAACTCTATAATGAAAAAGTCAAGGGGGAAAAATGAGACTTTTATCATTCACCCTCATTCCCTATATCCAATCTATTGCCAAGTCTTATCAATGTTAACTTCATAATATCTCTCTTTAAAAAAACAAAACAAAACAAAACAAAACAAAAAAAACAACAACAACAAATTATTTCCCTCCAGCCAATAATATCTTAAAACAAAGGCTTTCTTCCCTCCTCTGCTGTGACTACCATACTGGGTACAAGCCCTTATCCCTAGCACATCTGGACTATTAGAGCAGCCTGTTGGCTGGTGTCCTTGCCATAGCTCCTCCCCACTCTAGTTCATCCTCCACTCAGCTGTCAAACCAATCTTCCTAAAGTAGGAATCTATGTCAACAACTTGCTCAATAAATTATACTGGCTTTCTATCCCCTCTGTGGTGAAATACAAAATTCTCCATTTCAAGTTCAAACTGATTTATCCCTCATTGAGGCTACTTTTCCAGTCTTCTTATACTTTAGAATGCTTCACTTACTCTGAGAACTAGTAACACTGGTCTCTTTGCTATATCTTGAACAAGAAACTCTAATCTCCCATCTCTGGTCATCTTTGCTTGTTCCCTAATGACTGGAATGCTCACTCCCATCTCTGCTTCCTGGCCTCCCTGACTTCTCCAAGTCCCAGCTAAAATCTCCCCTTCTAGAGGACTTTTTTGTTTTATTTTTTTCTGGTTATATATATACATTTATTTTTTTTAAAAAAGCCAGTTCTTCCAGTTCTTTATGAATCATGTGGAGAGAAAAATGAGAACAAAAGGGAAAAGCCACAAGAGAAAAAAAAAAAAAAAAACAGAAGAAAAAGGAAAAGTGAAAATAGCATGTGTTGATTTACATGCAGTCTCCACAGTTATTTTTCTGAGTGCAGACGGAGTTTTCTATCCAAAGTTTATTGGGATTGCCTTGGATCACTGAACGGCTGAGAAAACTAAATCTTTTATAGTTGGTTATAGTACAATCTTTCTGTTACTGTGTACAATGTATTCCTGGTTCTGCTTATTTAGCTCAGGATCAATTCATGTAAACCTTTCAAGCCTTTCTAAAATCAGCTTGTTCAATAATGATGAATGTTGGAGGGGATGTGGGAAAACTGGGACACTGATACATTGTTGGTGGAGTTGTGAAGGAATCCAGCCATTCTGGAGAGCAATCTGGAATTATGCCCAAAAAGTTATCAAACTGTGCATACCCTTTGATCCAGTAGTGCTACTACTGGGCTTATATCCCAAAGAAATACTAAAGAGCTGAAAGAGACCTGTATGTGCCAAAATGTTTGTGGCAGCCCTTTGTGTAGTGGCTAGAAACTGGAAAATGAATGGATGCCCATCAATTGGAGAATGGCTGACTAAATTGTGGTATATGAATGTTATGAAATATTATTGTTCTGTAAGAAATGAGCAGCAGGATGAATACAGAGAGGCTTGGAGAGACTTATACAAACTGATTCTGAGTGAAATGAGCAGAATTAGGAGATCATTATACACTTCAACAATGATACTGTATGAGGATGTATTTTGATATAAATGGATATCTTCAACATAGAGAAAATCTAATCTAATTCCAATTGATCAATGATGGACAGAATCAGCTACACCCAGAGAAGGAACACTGGGAAATGAGTATAAACTGTTTGCATTTTTTTGTTTTTCTTCCCAGGTTATTTTTACCTTCCGAATCCAATTCTTCCTTTGCAACAACAACAACAACAAAATTCGGTTCTGTACATATATATTGTACCTAGGATATAATGTAATATATTTAATATGTCTGAGAATGCCTGCCATCTAGGGGAGGGGGTGGAGGGAAGGAGGGGAAAATTCAGAATAGAAGGGAGTACAAGGGATAATGTTGTAAAAAATTACCTATGCATATGTACTGTCAAAAATGTTATAATTATAAAATTAATAAAAAATAAAATAAAATAAAATCAGCTTGTTCATCATTTTTTATTCCATTACTTTCATATACCACAACTTGTTCAGCCATTCTCCAATTGGCATCTACTCATTTTTTCCAATTCTTTGCTACCACAAAAAGAGCTGCTACAAACATTTTTCACATGTGAATCCCCTTCTACAGGACTTTGCATATTTTTTGATTAGATTGTAAACTCCTTGGAAGCAGAAACTATCTTTCACCTTTCTTTATATCTCCATTACTTAGCACAGGTAAGAAATATTTAATAAATATTTAACTATCAGAAAAACTTACTGCAACACTTTCCCCCCCATCCCTTAGCTGCTTCTCTTCCCATTTTAGCTGTTCAACCTTACTATTCTTGTTCTATATTAAAGTGATGATTCCTGTTTTTTGTGCTATTATATATGGCTAGGCCCCTTTGCTGCCCATTCTTTTTTATTAATTCACTTGAGATTCTTGATCTTTCATTTTCACAGATGAATTTTGTTATATTTTTACAGCTCTATAAAGTAATCCTTTGGTGGTTTAATTGGTTAATTCAATTTTTTAAACAATGTGAATAAATCATTTTAACAATGATTTGAATAAATGATATGCTTATCATATTTTCAGATAACATGATGCTGGCTGGGAGAGTTAACATACTGGACCAAAAAAATCCAAAAAGCCAATTTTAACAAACTAGCATAATAGGCTAAATTTAATATATGAAATTTAATAAGAATAAGTGTAATCTTCTACACTTGGGTTCAAATTAGCAATTTCACGTATTGGCTGGGGAAGGGATAGCTAGAAGGCAATTTATGTGAAAACAATTAGGGGAATGGCCGTTAGTATAATGCCAGGTCAAAATAAATATCAATGTTGTGACATGGAAGTTTAAAACATATATGTATGTGTATATATAAATATATATACACATATATATGTATATATGTATGTATATATATAAACAAAAATATGTATACATATGTACATATATGTACATATATGAAATATATAATATATATAATGAAATGCAATATATTTACATATCTACATACATATAATATATAAATATATGTGTGGGGATGTATGTGTATAAGGTCTCAGTCTGGATCTCTACTATCACTTATTACTGGTTGTGTGACTGTGAATAAGTCATTGTAAAATGAGAAATCTAAATCAGATGATTTCAAAGGTCTTATTTTTTTTTAACTTCAGCATTGCCTGATTCTATTATCTAGAATGTTTTAGTAAAGATCTAGCCCTCAGATGGCAGAAATTAGGCATGGACCCACATTTAACACTACATACTAAGATAAGATCAAAATGGGTCCAAGATTTAGGCATAAAGAATGAAATCATAAATAAATTAGAGGAACATAGGATAGTTTACCTCTCAGACTTGTGGAGGAGGAAGGAATTCATGTCCAAAGGAGAACTAGAGACCATTATTGATCACAAAATAAAAAATTTTGATTACACCAAATTAAAAAGTTTCTGCACAAACAAAACTAATGCAAACAAGATTAGAAGGGAAGTAACAAATTGGGAAAACATTTTTACAGGTAAAGATTCTGATAAAGGCCTCATCTCCAAAATATACAGAGAATTGACTTTAATTTATAAGAAATCAAGCCATTCTCCAATGATAAATGGTCAAAGGATATGAACAGACAATTTTCAGATGATGAAATTAAAACTATTTCCACTCATATGAAAAAATGTTCCAAATCACTATTGATCAGAGAAATGCAAATTAAGACAACTCTGAGATATCATTACACACCTGTCAGATTGGCTAAGATGACAGGAATAAATAATGATGAATGTTGGAAGGGCTGTGGGAAAACTGGGACACTGATACATTGTTGGTGGAGTTGTGAAAGAATCCAACCATTCTGGAGAGCAATCTGGAATTATGCCCCAAAAGTTATCAAAATGTGCATACCCTTTGACTCAGCAGTGCTACTACTAGGCTTATATCCCAAGGAAATACTAAAATATTATCCCAAGAAATATTATAATAAAATATTATCCCAAAGAAATACTAAAGAAAGGAAAGGGACCTGTATGTGCCAAAATGTTTGTGGCATCCCTTTTTGTAGTGGCTAGAAACTGGAAGATGAATGGATGTCCATCAATTGGAGAATGGTTGGGTAAATTATGGTATATGAATGTTATGGAATATTATTGTTCTGTAAGAAATGACCAACAGGAGGAATACAGAGAGGCTTGGAGAGACTTACATCAACTGATGCTAAATGAAACGAGCAGAACTAGGAGATCATTATACACTTCAACAACGATTCTGTATGAGGATGTATGCTGATGGAAGTGGATTTCTTCAACATAGAGAAGAGCTAATCCAATTCCAGTTGATCAATGATGGTCAGAATCAGCTACATCCAGAAAAGGAACACTGGGAAATGAGTGTAAACTGTGAGCATTTTTTGGTTTTTGTTTGTTTTTTTGTTTTTCTTCCCAGATTATTTTTACCTTCTGAGTACAATTCTTCCTTTGCAACAACAACAACAAAATTAGGTTATGAACATATATATTGTACCTAGGATATACTATAAGATATTTAATATGTATGGGAATGCCTGCCATCTAGGGGAGGGAGTGGAGGGAAGGAGGGGAAAAATTCGGAACAGAAGGGAGTACAAGGGATAATGTTGTAAAAAATTACCTATGCATATGTACTGTCAAAAATGTTATAATTATAAAAATTGATAAAAAATAAAAATATAAAAAAAAGATCTAGCCTTCAGAAGAATTCAAGTGACAAACCTGCCATCATTTGCCACTGTTAGCTCATATTGAAAAGACGGTTTTTACAAATATCATTGATCCTCATGATACCCTGCATGTTGTGCTATTATTCTCCATATTTTGAAGTTGGAGAAATGGAGATAGGTAGAGATTAGGAGTCTTGCTGGGGGGGGGGTGTCACACAGCTAGTAAATGTTTGAGGTTCCATCTGAACTCATGTCTTTCTGGATCAGATTCTGGATCCAGCACTCTATCTACTGAACCACCATACTGCTTTACATTTTAGGAAAGACATTGCTAAACTAAAATGCATCCAGAAGAGGGTGAGCAGGGTGATGAGCAAACTGAAGACCATTCTATAGGAAAGAACTGGGAGTGGTGAGCATGGAGAAGAAAGACTTCTGGGCATGTGGGGGAGAGGAGAAGCTGCTATGATTGCTACAGGTATGGGGTTGAAGGATGCAAGCACAATTAGGAATTGACTTTTTCAATGGAGAAAGATGGGAAGAAAAGAGAAAGGGAAAAAGGGAGGAAGAAATAGAAGGAGGGAAGAAGGAAGAAAACCACAAAGGAATGAAGGAAAGAAAGAAAAGGGAGGAAGGAAGGAAGAAGGGAGGGAAGGAAGGAAAGAAGGAAGAAAGGAGGGAGGAGGGGAAAAAAAGAAAAAAAGGGAGGGAGGGAGAGATGGAAAAAGGAAATGCAAGAAATTTTCTACTTCCTGAACAGTAATTCAAAAACCAGCTTTTATAGGCAGTTCAGGCTTCCCTTTGGGGATATGATTTAGGCTGTACATGATACCTCTAATTAGACTTCTTGCAGAAACCCCCAAGATTCTAGGTTAATTTTTTGATTGTGTTGAAAGGAGGCTTAATTTTTCCCTCCTGTGTTTTCTTAACCAATGGTACAATTATGGATTTCCTATCTATAGAGTTATCATATGTAATTAATGAATTAATCCATTGACTTAATTCGCAGCAGAAAGATGTTCTGTTTTCTAGTGTTGTCTACTAATTATGCAGTAAATCAAGGCTTTGAAGAGCTTCAACAACCATTCATTTTTTATGAATTGATCTTTCTTTGGCTTTCTTCTCTAGGGGTGAGGAAATAATGCAAACATAGCCCCAGTGATAGATGTCGCATAAACGCTAAGAATATTTAAAACATGCAGTTGAATATAAACAATATATACAATTTATTCTGAGCATCCAGTGTGAACGTTGATGGGCACAGACAGAGTTGGACAACCACTGTTGAATAAGCCAGACAAATTCTCCTGATACCAGGTCACCAGACAGAGCTCCCAGGGATTAGAAATTAGTGCCTTGACTAACTGTAAGTAGGTATCACATGAAACACAAAACACCAGGAAGTTCTACAATATGATCGAGACAATGAATAGTTTTAAAAAAATGCTCAGAGTAGAATGGACAGTCTTTTTGTGACCATCTCCTGTGTCTCATAATATTTCCCATGGTGGGACATGGACATGGCCTTTCTCTTTCTGCATCAGGAAATGCTCAAAGTACAGTTGGATCTGGATAGGGCTAAGTTGTCAGAGTAGTGCTCAAAATCATAGCTGGGAGGAGTATCTGGTTCCGACAAGTAACTTGGACTTTGCTGAGCTTTCGTTTTCTTATCTATTAAATGGTAGCATCACTGTGAATGATTTCTAAGATCCCCTCAAGTTCTAAATCCCATTATCTCATGGTATCAGGCAAATGCAGTAGGAAAAATGAAGGACAATTAAGGTGCACTGCTCTGCCATCTGATTTTATTCCTTCATGCTCCTCAGTTCTTTCATCTGTTTCTAGAATGGGCTCAGAGGTGTATTATGGCCAACTCAAACTGGCCACTGATGGTTAAATATTCTGTGTCAACATTTACAGCTCAGAAATCATAAATGCTACAAATTAGGGCTTGACATACAGCTCTGTCCATTTCTCAGACTTAAAAAAGTTAGAGAGAAAGTGTTAATCTACTCAAGTTTTAAAGTGTTATCATGCATACAGTTTTTTTTCCTTCCTGAGAGCTGGTTGTTAAATATTTACCCATATACCCTTGGATAGGTCTGATTCTTATTCTCATTAACTCTTTTGGAAAAATACATTATCCGTGACTCAGAGATCCATAAATATTTTACTGTGTGTAAGGATGCAGTAGATCGAATGGGTAGATCAATTACCCCATTTCAAAGTAACAAGAGGGGATGCCTTGATACCTCTGTCAGGTGAAAACAATCTACTAGAGGTGTGAACAAGGCCTATTTTCCTCTATTGAATCAATCCATTTTAGGCTGAGTGAAAAATCAATTTGGATGTTCTTGAAAGCCATTGGATGAACTTGAATGGCCTTGTTCAGTAAGTGCTTAAGTGTTTGGATTGGTTGAGGAAACTTGGATATATTCTGTGAGTCATTTATAAAACACTAGACCAGTTTGGAAACTCAGAGATTCAAGCATCTGGCAGCTTAAATGGTGGATACATTTCAGCTAAGCCTTTGAGAAGGAATCCCTAGGGGAGGAAGAGAGTCCCAGCCTCAGCCTCAGCTTCAGTCTCAGTCTCTTCCTCACATTTCATTTCCTTACTTTTGTCAGAGGAAGGCTTGTAAAACCTCCCCATCAGAGTCCCCAGGACAGTTGACAGCAGCGCCTACATTGAGAATCAAGGACAGACTGAATCCCAGGAGAAAAGACAGATTCAAGGCTTTACAAAGAGCTTAGATCATTGTTCCCAAGGGAATTTCATAAGTGCCCCACAAAAGAGAGCAAGGAAAAAAAGAAGCAATTATGTTAAGCACCTACTATCTACCAGGCCCAATGCTAAAGCACTTGACAAATTTTGTGTCATTTGCTTCTCATAACAACCCTAGGAGATAATGGTACCATTACCCACCTTTTATAGTTAGGGAAACTGAGGCATACAGACTGAGTGACTTGCCCAGAGTTACACTACTAGTGTCTGAGGCCAAATGCCCCTCATTCCAAGATTAGTTCTCTATCCACTGCTCCAAGAAGCTGACTCAGGGCTTCCCATAAAACATATGCTGATAAGTTTGTATGTCACAGACTTTTGGGGGAATATTTTGTACTAACTGGTTTTACTGTATCACCTTAGTGAATATATAGTTTTTTCCTCAAATGCAAATGCAATCTCCCTGTGAAACTGAAATCAATTCATAACCACGAGGGAAAACAATCAGTGGGACCTTGTGGGCTATTACAGGAGAAAATCAACTCCTCAGCCCTTGCGAGCAATCCCTAAAACTCTGAGAGGAGATGAAGCCAGACAAGTTGGGAAAGTAAGTCTGGGGTCCATGGTACATGGGATATAAAAGTATGACATACTTGGAGTATATGGCCAAGAACAGATATTTCTTAATACATAGAACTCTAATTATATAAATATACATATAAATATGTATATATGCATATATATATATATATTATATATAAATGCTCAATTACTTGTTGAAACCTTGAATGTCTTTAATAGAGACAGTTTTTCATTCCTCAGAATATTATAATACAACTGTCTCTGAGTGAGAGAACATAATTGATTAATATGGTGTGTTTGGTACCATATGCTTTCCTGAAAGTAGTTTTTCATAAGGAAGAAGAAAGGAAGTGCTTAAAAGACCAGATTACCTAAAGGGGGATAAGTAAGGAAGTAAGAGCTTAAGGTTAGAGCAGTGAGATGGGTAGAGAGGAATGGATGAAGGCAGACACAATTAAGCTTCTTAATCATTAGTGTTGTTCCAAAGCAGCATGGTCAGGTTAGAGAGGAAGTGAGTATAATATCTAGCCTAATATCTAACAAAGGATTGATGATTATTGCTCTCCAGTAGCCAGTAGAATATGTGAATTGGACTAGATGGTCATTTTCCATTGTGACAAATGAGTTTCCAGATCTTTGATAAGTTTTTCGAGGCCCCAATCCCATTCTTTACCATAAGTAGAATATTTTTTCTGTGAATCATAGGACTATTTAGGAAAAAATAAAACAAGAAGAAGGAGAGTGAGAAGGAAGAAGAAGGAGAGGGAGAAGAGAAGAAGAAGAGAGAGAGAGGGAAAAAAGAAAAGAAAAAAGAAGAGGAAGAGGGAGAGAGAAGAACAAGAGAAGAAAGAAGAAAAAGAAAAAAGGAAGAAGAAAAAGAAAAAAGAGAAGAAAGAAAAAAGGAAAAGAAGAAGAAGAAGAAGAAGAAGAAGAAGAAGAAGAAGAAGAAGAAGAAGAAGAAGAAGAAGAAGAAGAAGAAGAAGAAGAAGAAGAAGAAGAAGAAGAAGAAGAAACTCTGTTTTACATCTGAAAACAGTCATAGAAATTCCCCTTAACATGGAGCCCATGAAACTGAGACCAAATGTTCAGCACCGGAACCAAGTGGAAGCTGCCAATGTCCTGAGCACACACATATCGAGAAAGACACTGTTAGCCCATGGTAGAGACTTACAAGAAATATCATCCCCAAAACCTCAATCAAACATAGACTGCAGCCCATCAAAGGTAAAACCTTTACCTATTATTAATTATGACAGTAATTTCTGTCTCATAACATTTCACATAGCAACTGTTACCATGAACATCTGCATTTTAAATGGAGAAGCCTCATCTCAGGCTAAGGGGAAGCTGGATGTCTATGTGTTCGTTTTCCAGGAGCTCCGGAGAGCTACAGTGAGCTACCAAAACCTCTCACTGACCCTGTGGCCAATATTAAGATGGAAAAATTATCTAATGTTCACTGTTTAATGCCCTATCTTCCTAATGGGGGAGAGGGAAAAAGAAAAGCAAAGCCTTTTATGTTCTAGATGCCTTCTCCCTCTGCACTTCCAGGCACAGGATGCCCCGTCTAGATAAATAGTATGGAGCCAAAGTGTCCATGTGCGCTTACAGGTCAATAACTAAGAGGACAAAAGTAGACATCTCTTGGAGGTCAGTGAGGCAGTGGTTAGAGAGCTGGCTTTGAAATGAGGAAGATCTCACCTCTGACCCAAAGTGACTGTGTGACCCTGGGTGGGCCATAAATTTTCAGTGTTTTAGGCAAGGAAAATGACCACCTTCCACTGATCAAGAGCTTTTTTCACTCTCCAGACCATGTCCCAGAAGGAAACAAAATACTGTACTCAAAAAACTCTGGAAGGCATGATACTTTTATCATTCCCATTTTGCAGATGAGGAAACTGAGACAGAGAGCTAAAATGAATGGCCTGAAGCCATCTAGCTAACGTCAGATACCAAATTCCAATCTAAGTCTTCTATGTCTGGGGCCTGATCTGTTTCTACTACCCCATAATTTCTTTCATTAAAATACACACACACACACACACACACACACACACACACACACACACACATCCTTATAGAAATAAATCAATTAAAAGAGAAAATTCTGAAAATGTCCAGGCTTTGATGATTTTCTATTATATTTGCAAAGCCAAGCTGCTTTCTGTCCCTCCCATGGAAGCTTAGCTGCTCAGTGGATTTCTGTAATGCTGGCTAAGTCACTTAACTTCTGTCCGCCTCAGTTTCCTCATTTGTAAAATCTAAGGGCTGGATTTCTTGGCCTTTGATGTCCCTTTCATTTTTAAACTATGCTCACAACTTGATCAAAACACTATATATACAGGGCACTGTAATACAAATGAAACCTATATTATGTGCTTGCTATGCTGCAAAGCAGAATATGTATGTGTGTGTGTATATATATATATACACACACACATACATATATACATATATATATGTATATATATATATACACACACATACATACATACATATATATGTATACATATACCCACACAATATTATTGTACAAACATAATACAAAATAGAATCCCTGGGGATTTCTTATAGATTTGTGTCCCCTCTTATTTGGTTCAGAGATTACTTTGTATTATGGATATTTTCACACTGTAAAAACTGCACTGTACAATAAGGAAATCTCCACAAAGACAAGGAATCATTATTCAAACTGGACCTGTAATGAAACTTTGTACCTCCCCCAGTCCCGCTTCTCTCACAGTGCTCAATAAATCTTTCTGGAATTATTCAGTTGCACCAAAATAATACTCATTCAGGGGGGATTCATTCTGCCTGGCAAACTTCTCTTTGTTCTTCAGAATCTCTTTACACTTTCCCTTTTTTGAATCACTCAACAAACATTTTTTAAGCACTTACTATGTGCCAGGTACTGTGCTAGGTGCATGAGATATGCTCCAAAACTATCCTTGCCTTTAAAGAATTTATTTTCGATCAGGAGAAATAATCTGTGAAATATATAATATATATGGGTCAACACATCAAAAGGCCGAGCCAGGAGACTGATGAGAGATTTCAGTGCCTGTTCTGACCATAGTCCTCTTCTCAGTTTGAAAGTTTGCATCCATGATATTTCACAAGATCAACACCTGTTCTAACCATCTAGAAGTGATAGTGCTGCTTGCATTCCTCTGTGTGTGGGCCATGCTGTGGGGGGGAAATAATAGTAAAAAACAAAAAATGGGGAATTGCTGAGGGACAGGTCAATTCCCCAAGAGCCTCTGCAGCTGTGGATCACAGCATCTGAAGGAGCTGCAGGGAAGCCTTTGCTGACACAGGTGTCTCAGACTGGGGATGAGATAAATTGGAGGCAGAGGGAAGAGGAAAGGAGTCAGACAGCCTCTCAGTCAGAGATGTCAGAGAGCAACAATTGCCTCTCAGTCTCCTTGTATCATCCTCTCACAAGAGGAGATCCATTCTGGGTCAGATCTCCAGCAGCCACTCTCAGGTGGCTCCCGTGTATTCCAACACATAATGTCAAGGCCCTTTTTTTGGTCACCACTTTCAGGGAGTCCAATTATTCTTATATTTTCTCTTCTTGATCTGTTTTCCAAATTCGTCATGTTTCTTATGTTTCACATTTTGTTCTTTTTTTCATTCTTTATAATATTTTGTTATTTCTTACTCTCTCATAGTTTCACTGGCTTCCCCTTCCCAATTCTAATTTTCAAAAAACTATTTTTGTCTTTGACACTCTAGCTCCTTTTCTAGTTGGTTAACTTTTTTTTTTTTCACAGTCTTGTTTTTCCTGTAATTTAAATTTTTTTCCCTCAATATCTCTCATTTGACTTCTAAATTCTTTTTTTCAGTTCTTCAATAAATTCTCTCTCCACAAGAAACCATTTCATCTTTCTCTTTTGGGTAGAAGCTTTTTTTATATCACTGTCCTCCTCTGAAGATGAATCCCCGTTGCCCCATAGGATATTTCTATGGTGAAGTTTTTTATAAATTTTTTTATTTAATAGTTTTTATTTACCAAATATATGCATGGGTAATTTTACAACATTGACAATTGCCAAACCTTTTGTTCTAATTTTTCCCCTCCTTCCCCCTCCCCACAGATGGCAGAATGAACTATACATGTTAAATATGTTTGAGTATAAATTAAATACAATGTATGTATACATGACCAAACAGTTATTTAGCTGTACAAAAAGAATCAGACTTTGAAACAGTGTACAATTAGCTTGTGAAGGAAATCCAAAATGCAGGTGGACAAAAACAGAGGGACTGGAAATTGCATGTAGTGGTTCATAGTCATCTCCCAGAGTTCTTTCGCTGGGTGTAGCTGGTTCAGTTCATTACTGTTCTATTGGAACTGATTTGATTCATCTCATTGTTGAAAATGGCCACGTCCATCAGAATTGATCCTCATATATATTGACGTATATAATGATCTCCTGGTCCTGCTCATTTCACTCAGCATCAGTTCCTGTCAGTCTCTCCAGGCCTTTCTGAAATCATCCTCCTGGTCATTTCTTACAGAACAATAATATTCCATAATATTCATATACTATGATGAATTTTTTACTTTGCCAGTTCATTTTTCAAAATAAGAGGTATTAATGTAAGCATCTCTAACCCTGGGGTGGGGAAATGGTGTCTCTGGCTTAACTTCAGCTCTCCCCTCTGACTTGGAACCCCAACCCAAGAGTTCCACACTCCTGCAAGTACTCACTTTCAGCAGCATCCCTGCCCCATTGCTTCTGCACTCCCAGTGTGCTGGTTCCCTCTCACCCAGGGTCCATCTCAGCAGCACAGCTAGCCCTGGAGTTTCTAATCAGCTGAGGTTCCCTCAGTCTTCCTAGACTCTGACTCTCCAAATAATTTTGCTGGTAAAAGTGTGTGTGTGCTGAGACTCCAGCTACACCCAGGAGCCCCAGGGCTCCCCACTTGCTCTTTCTGCTGAGCTAGCCCAGAGCTGTTTGCACTTCAGACAGATTAATCTCCAGCTCAGGGTCTTTCTTCAAATCTTCTAGAGTTCTAGCAGGAGGTCCCCTGTTTTTCAAGTCATCTTGATTTTTCACTAATCTATGTTCACCTTGAGGCACAAATGTGTTCTATTTGTGGGGGAAATTGGAAGAGCTTAAAATTTACCAACCTACTCCACTGTCTTCCCAGAATCCTCCCCTTCCCTTGTTTTTTTTTTTTTTTTTTAAATCAGTAACTGTATTTCAGTATAATTTTCTTCCTTTGTAAACCTTTGTATTTTATTTTATGCTTTTTAAAGCAGGATTCAGAAGAATCCCTAGGCTTCGACATGCTGCTAAAGTGCTCTGATTAAAAAAAAAATCATGAGACTGAATTAGAATAATATTTTTGTCTTTAATCAATTATGTCTTTTTGATACCTGGTTCCTGAGGGTAAGTGCAATAGATCTGGGTGGTGACTTCAGTTGGTTCATGAGAAATAATTTTCTCTCTCCAGTAGTGGTCAAAGCTTAATGAAGCCTTTAAACTTAATGTTTTGCATCTGTTAGAACACAAATACTCCAGGAGAGATATTTACCGGTCTATGTGAATGAGGTTTAGATCCTTTGCTTTTGATTGAGCTAAGAAAGGAAAGTTCTTAGAGTGTTCCATTGCCCTGAGAGCCAGGGAATGCCCTCTGAAAACATTTCCTGCAGTGTACCAATTTAAGGGCAAATATTTTGGACTTTGTCTAGAACTCCTCCTGCTTGGTACTTCCTGCTTTCTCCATCTCTTGCCTATTTCTTCTTTGCAGTCCCTGTGATTTCTATTATAGAGAGGAACCAGCCCTTTTCTAACCAAGAGTGCTTGGGATAAGGGAAGAAAAGGGAGATTTCAAAGCTGTGAAAGAGGTGAAAGGAAGAGTATAAATGCTGGATTGAGTTCTGGAGGGCAAATCTAATTAGCATAAACTTCAGTTTAAACTAGATTCATTCTATTGAAAATAAGATTTATTTTATAGTGTGATTAACAGGAAATACAATAGAGGTATTCCATATATATATATACATATATGTATATATATATATAAAGATATATATATATATATATGTATATATTTGTGTGTAGATGTATGTATTCTGATCAGATATTCCAGCCTTTTATAATAATATTTTGTCAAGGTCATTTATAGAGGGCTGGGGAGGAGTAGGGAGGAGAGAAATTATTTAATATAGAAAGCTGCGTCCTGATAATGCAGTTTGTGGTTACTCAGGTAACACACATAGCCCTGTCGTTCTTTTTGTGTAGCTGGACATGGAGGGCTTTGATTATTAGAGAGGCATTTCCAAATTCAGTTTTCCCTATTCTTCCAGCACATTGTTTGGAGGTTTTCAGCTTTCTAGAAACTATTTGGTCTCCTGTGATTTGACTTGGAATTTAATCTGTTTTCAAGGATGTGAGGTTTCTGATATACACATTCTCTGAATAGGCAAACACTCAGCAATGTGAAACTATTTTGGTTTCCGCTAGTAATTCTTTGTGCTGAAATGCTTTCCTTGACTTTGGTTGCATCTTTGTTAATTAGGCATTGAGATGGGTCTTTGAAACCCAACTTTTTATATATATTTATTTACATTGTATTTTTATTATATTTCCCTTTGGTTCTTGCAATAATAGGTGATTTTAGCAATGTGATGTTTCCTTTTTTTTTCAACCAAAGCAGATTATAGCCTACTTGCAACATTTCATTGCTTTATGTAACTCTTACCATAAAATTTTTTACCATAAAATTTCCAGGGAAGATTTACCCAACAATGGAATTGTCAAGCTGTTGTTCTTCAGTACACAACTGATCTGGCTTTTTCTGACCATACATATCCCTGACAATGTATTTTATGTCATTTGCTGCACAAAAGTCATTGGATGACCTGATGACATCTTAAATTCAGCACGTCCAAAATGGAAGCCATTATTTCTCTGTTATGCTGCCCAAAGGGATTTCCCTATTCCCCCTTTCCTGATCCTCGGCTTCCTTATTTCTACCCTGTCCAAATAGGGTATTATATCCTTACCTGTGAATACTCTTAATTTTTTTTTTTAAATCTTTGACCCCTCCTAATCGTGGGATTTACTGGCTATATTTCTTTCTTAAGGACCATGCCTTAAACCCAAACCATTCTTACTGTCATGCACTGGCCAACAATAGGTTTCAAACCAAACCCCAGTTGTTCTTTCTTTGGGTCCTGATTAACTCAGAGCAAATGTATGTAGAAATTGTTTCTGTTTTGGCCAGAAAACTTAAGGTCTCCCCATCTTAGATTGATTTATTTATTTATGTTTTTCGTTCGTTCGTTTGTTTCCTTTTGGACTAGGCAAAAGAGGCCATTTTTTGGCCTCAGTTGCTATCTAGCTTTAGTCAATGAATGGGTGTTGCCTCAGTCAAATTGAGACCTTTTAAAGATCTTAGCTTAAGGAGGGGGGAAATTGGAACAAAAGGCTTTGCAATTGTCAATGCTGAAAAATTACCCATGAATATATCTTGTAAATAAAAAACTATAATAAAAAAAGGAAAAAAAAAGATCTTAGCTTAAAAAGGCCAAAGTCTCTCACTGCACCAGAGATATCTACACTGTCCTAATCTATATCTTGCCACTGGACCCAGAGGGCTCTGGAGGAGAAAGTGAGTCTAGTAAGATTTCAAAGCCCTTCCTCACTTAAATCCAATCCACTTGCATTTCATGGCACCTTCCTCCCTGACGTCATGGTCCCTCTATTGAGAATGAAGGACAAACAACCACAGCAGACAATATTTTTGCCAATGGTACCACAATGTTTTTTCCAGTGATCAAGGTTCAAAACCTTTAATAGCCTTTATTTCACTTTTCTTTTCCCCCCCTCATCTCCAAATCAACTGCCACATCTGGTCAATTTGATTTCTCTCTATATCTTTCACTTCTCTTGCCTCTGTTTCACTCACCCTGCCATTTATCAATGTCTTTTGCTTTGGTACTCTGACCCACTTTGTCCCTCGAGAGTGGTTCCATTGTCCTTGATGGTGAAAAGTTTGTTATAAAACAATCTTTACATATTTTATCAGCTCTTCAATCTATTTATTATTCTTTTTATTATTGAGAATCAATAAGTTTTGGGGGGGTTCTTTGATTTTTACCAAAAATTCTTTTAACTTCTTTCCCCCCTTTAGGCGCTTCTCACTTTTATGAAGCAATACTACATAGAATCTACCATCCAGCTCTCTAAGTTACAAGTTACTTCACATTTTAAACTAGTGTTCTTGGATACCATGCTTCTGTGCTTGGCAAGAGGTTCAAGTGTTTGTTGACTAAAGCAGTTATGTTTTTATTTTTTCTTTTGGCAAATGCTTTTGACTGGTTAAGCTTGCATTAAATCACTGTGATTGGTGTCAATCCTCCAACCATTTCACATTTTTTTTCATATCAATGGCTGGCTTAAATAGGTAAGATTGGAGTGGTTTTAATTGAATGCTGTATATTTTTTATTTACTTCTTCTAGATTTGAAGTAATTTTGACCTTTGCTCCAATAAGTCAGTACTCTGACTACACAGAGAAAGCTGATTCAAGAACAACTCCCACATCAGGAATGTCTCATTTCCTGTCCATTAGAATATAATCAAGTTCATCTCTGTGATATTATTCCTTTTTTGCTATATCCTTTGCCTTTGTTTTTTTTTTCTTAAAGTATTAAAATATCTACATAATGACTTTATTTTCTTCTTTGCTCCTAAACTATCTTTTCCTATATCAATATATCTATGTCTATGCATGTGTGTGTATATGTGTATCTACCGCACACACCCACACACACACTCATTTTTTACAACTTTCTTTTGAATTTATCTCTGGGTTATAAAGTAAGTATATGTTGATCTTATTTTAGAGTATCCTTAGTAATCTTATTAAGTTTGTTCCCTCTTTATCTCTACCCATAAGAATCCCTAATTCCTTTCTTTTTTTTTATTTTTTTTATTTTATTTTATTTTATTTTATTTTTTTATTTTATTTTATAATTATAACATTTTTTGACTGTACATATGCATGGGTAATTTTTTACAACATTATCCCTTGCACTTACTTCTATTCAGATTTTTTCCCTTCCTCCCCCAAGCCCCTCCCCCAGATGGCAAGCAGTCTTATATATGTTAAATATATTACAGTATAATTTAGATACAATATGTGTGTAGAACCGAATTTTTTGTTGCACAGGAAGAATTGGATTCAGAAGGTAAAAATAACAGTTTACATTCATTTCCCAGTGTTCCTTTTCTGGATGTAGCTGGTTCTGTCCATCATTAATCAATTGGAATTGGATTAGCTCTTCTCTATGTTGAAGAAATCCACTTCCATCAGCATACATCCTCGTACAGTATCATTGTTGAAGTGTATAATGATCTTCTGGTTCTGCTCATTTCCCTCAGCATCAGTTGATGTAAGTCTCTCCAAGACTCTCTGTATTTCTCCTGTTGGTCATTTCTTATAGAACAATAATATTCCATAACATTCATATACCATAGTTTACCCAACCATTCTCCAATTGATGGACATCCATTCATCTTCCAGCTTCTAGCCACTATGAAAAGGGCTGCCACAAACATTCTGGCACATACAGGTCCCTTTCCCTTCTCTAGTAGTTCCTTGGGGTATAAGCCCAGTAGTAGTATGGCTGGGTCAAAGGGTATGCACATTTTGATAACTTTTTGGGCATAATTCCAGATTGCTCTCCAGAATGGTTGGATTCTTTCACAACTCCACCAACAATGCATCAGTGTCCCAGTTTTCCCACAGCCCCTCCAACATTCATCGTTATTTGTTCCTGTCATCCCCTAATTCCTTTCAAAATTTTACATCAAATGGGCCTTTCCCAATCCCCCCTCAGCAAATGTCTTACCACAGCCAATTATCTTCTTTTCTTTATATATATCTTTACATATATATATGTATATATTGCTTATATATGTGCTTATATATACATATGTTTACTTCTATAGCCATGTATATAGCAAATATACATACATAAAATTTTTATTTTTATAACTATATATGTGTATGTATGTATGTATGTATGTATATTGTCTCTACAACTAGAATGTAAGATCCCTGAGGGCAGGGACTATTTGACTTTCTGCTCTTGTATGTGTCTAGCACATAAAGGGCACTTAATAAGTGTTTGTTTACTGATAAATTGGTTGATTCTTTATAACATATATCTACACATTTTCTACAATGATTCTGGGGGATACATTTTTGTAAATACTTATCTTGAATATCACAGTACAAGATTTTATTTCTTCTTACCTTTAAACTCATAAAAAGTGACCCTGAAAACTTTTGGTTTTTTTTTGTTTTTTTTTAGTTTTCCAAGGAGAATCTTAATCATTCTTCAATTTAGTAGCAACTTTCTTCTGTTTTCGATTTCATTTATATTAAAAAAATATATTAAAATTGGTAAGATTCATTTTCTCATATAGAATGTTCACACATTGATCATTAGACTAGAGTCTCACATCCAAAGTAACAATTCAAAGTAGATTCTTAGCACTTCTGCTCTTCTTCTCATCCGTCTGCCAAGGTCACTGGGCTATAAGAAGCAAGAATATTTTGTATTTATCTTTGCTTCATGAATTATCATAATCTAAGAGTTCATCTCTAAGTGAACAGCCTAATGAGAATGAGTTTTTGAGTGCTTAAACAGGCTGGATTTCATAAAGAAGACACATTCTTTTGTTAGGACTTTACATGGATGTTTTCCAGGACAGTAGAAGCTTCCAGGGCCTACACTCTACTGGTAAAAAGTTTGAGAATCCAGCTCCCTGCCTTAACCAGGCATCAAAATGGAACATTTTGGGGAGAGTAGAGCCCCAAGATAGGGGTCCAGCATTTTTTTTTTTTTTGACTTGAAGATGCAGCACAGTAGGAGCTTGGTTTGGAAACTCTGGGATACTTTTCCACCAGTGTCGTGGGGGTACAAAGTGGCCACCCACAGCAGCTTCATGGACTTTTAGTTTGGGGAAAGATCCCTTAAAGAAAAGATTTCTGTTTGGATCTACGGTGGAAATATGATGTCCTTTACTGGCTAGATGGTCACTTAAAACAGCCACTTAGAGTCTACCTGCACTCTTGAAGACATTGTTTCCCATCTGATGTGTCCTCCACACTATTCCTATTTGGTTAGGACTGGGTGAAGCTAATGGAGAACTCCGTTGTCTGTGACACTGATGAACTGAAGCCAAAATGGGGGATGCTGATTCTTTTCACCAATAAAGGTAGTATCATTGATGGCCTGATAACTCTGCAGAGTCCCTCAGAGGTCCACGTCCTGTAGGCTGGCATGACCTTCAGAAGCTGACCTTTATGACCAGTATTGTGATGGGTGTGTTTGCTGCCATGTGATATTTATTATACAAGGGAGGATAAAGGGCTGTCCACCTGGCAGAGGTTCCGCTAAAGAACAAAGCAGTCAAGCTAGCAGGGTTGGTGGTCATGGAAGGGCTGTGGCCAGAGGCATGTCTGTGTCTCTGTGGAAATGGCACAGACCTGCAGACCATCTCTGTAGAGGGTTGTACTCTGGGAAGATGGCACAGAGTGGCTGTGGTCTCTGCTGCTGCCATTGTTCCCCTAATGAAAGAGAAACTGACCCAGAAGCAACATCCACAGAAACATCCACTGAACATCAGAGCCTCACCTTGAACACAAAAGGAGCTGTCTTTGGGGAACTCACCAGAGAATACTCCCTCTCCTTGCCTGAAGAAGGCAGCTATGACTTATGTGGATGGAGACTATAGTAAAACTGAGACCCAGCTGCTGGTGGGGATATGGAACAAGCAGCAGGAAGCAATGGGTAGCAGTGGGACTTTGTATCCATCTACCACTGTTTGAAGTGACCTGACCCTCTGACCTTCTTCTTGCCTTCCTTTAGGACTTAATAGGTCATACCACTCAGTTCTTCCCAAGATTATTCTATGTTCTCTGGGAGAGGGAGGAAACCTGAACTAGTGGATAAGGGAGAAGCTTTTAGAGGGGAATGGGTAGAGAAGGCAGAGGTTGGGAAGAGAAGAAAAGAATCTGAGGCAGCAAAATGTAGAGGAAACAGGGTCTGAAATTGGCGGCCTACCATTGAATTCTGGTTCTGTTATTTATTCTTGATATCTTGATATTCTTGATATCATCTCAGGAACATCATTTCTCTTTAAACTAGTTTCTTCCTTTGACAAATGAGGGATGATTGTTTCCTCCCAATGTGGAGGAAAAGTGCTTTGTAAATCTCAGCAAGATGGGAGCTCTGGTTATAAGGAAGGCCCTCCAGTAACTATGGGCAAAAAGACTGAACCCCCACGGTAGGGAAGCTTCCTTTGGTATATTAGAGGTGGCCAGGGATGGGGTAGGAAGGGGCCAAGTCTCACCCTTATGGCCCCGGGGAATCTTGTTCTGTGAGTGCTGACAGAGGACACTTGGCCAAATGCCAGTGGCCATCTCCCATGTTTTCTAAATGATCAACTCAATTTTCTGGGCTAGAGGATGTTCGAAACTTTTGGGTGTCTCAAATTGCAGAATTTCACGAAGAATCAATCTATCCCAAAACAGTACCTGAAGCACAAAACCTTTCTCAGGGTCATATAGCTTGTCTGAGGCTAAATTTGAATTCATGAAGATAAGTCCTCCTGACTCCAGACCCAGTGCTCTATCCACTGTGCCCCCTAGCTTCCCCCCCAAAATCTTATGTGATTCATTAATATTATTGATAATTTTTGGCTGCCCCTGTGTTTTCATTTGGTTGAAAATTCCATCTACCAATACATATTGGCAATTTTTTTATAACACATAATCTTAGAGTTACCTGGGAGCATTGAAAAGCTGAAGGAAGCTAGGTTTTTTCTTTTCTTTTTTTCCCCTAAAAATCTCTCCTTTTTTTTCCCCCTTAACAGTTAAATGTCTTGAAGCCGTGTCTGGTCACTGCCTTCATTTCCTCTGCAATGACATACTTTTCATTCTCTTCCAATTTGGCTTTTGCCCCCATCATTTACCCGAAGTTTTCAAAATTCACCAAAATTCATTGAGTCTCCTTTAGCTCGTTTATTCCAACTGCCAAATTAATCTTCTGAAAATACAACTTTGACTAAGTTACCTTCATTATCTTCCCATCTTCAGTGGCTCTCATGATCAATTTAGTACCGCAGACACTTATTGTATATTAAATTCAGGAGATATAAAAATGAAAAAATAAAAATTAAGTAATCCTGCAGTTTCTCCTCTCAAGGATCTTACATTTTGTAGGTGAAGAAAGTCCAAGCTCCTCATGCTGTCTTTAGAGGCTCACTTTCTCCCACTCACCCAGTAGGGGTTTCCTAAATCTTCCAGTGTTTTCTAAATTAGAAATGAACCACATCCTTCTCTTAAATCTCCATAACTTTGCTCATAACCAGTTCCTGGAATTTATCCATCTAATCTTGGTGTTTGCTATCTATAGTTTGTCTACCCATACCTGCTCTGCTGGACTCTAAATTTGTTGAGGGTAGATGCTGTCTACCTCCATTGCTATCTGCCAGGACTTCTAACACACTGCAGGTACTAATTGAAATTAGCTTTTTTAATGTTTTTGGACCTCAAGAAGAGAATAAGTTAGGGTTGTAAGCTAGACTTTATAATACTACAGATGACACATAAGACTCACAGAAATTAAGTGAAAAAAATCCAAATAAATAAAATTTCCAACTTGAGAACTATCAAAAAGTTAGTCAACTAACCTTTGTTTAGTACCTACTATGTTCTAGCCACTGTGCCAAGTGCTAGAGCTCCAAAAAAAGGCAAAAAACAGATTGTGCTTACAGTCTAATGGAAGAGACAACATGTATCGGAGATAATCTCAGGGAGGAGATATTAAAATCAAGGAAAACTAGGAAAGGCTTCTTGAAGAATATGGGATTCTAGTTGAGACTTAAAGGAAGCTAGGGAAACCAGGAAGAAGAGGATGGAAGTGTTCCAGGCATCAGGAATAGTCAGTGAAAATACCTGGCGTTGGGAGATGATGTTGCTTGTGTGAGAAAAAGCAAGAAGACCAATTTAACTGGATCACTGATTATATGGAATGGAATAAGATATAAGAGGACTGAAAATGGAGGAAGAGGTCAGGTTGTGAAGGGCTTTAAATGTTAAAAATTTCATCTTAGATCTTGGAGGTAATAGGGAGTCATTGGAGTTTATAGAGAAAGATAGTGATATGGCCAGATTTGCATTTTAGGAAGGGCAAGGATATGTTGATGCTATTATAAGAAGTTTCTTATAGTTTCCCTCTCAGTGTGATGCCCATTGAGAGAGCCTGAGAAAGAGAAGATTAAGATTGATGGGATGCTCTCCTCTTAAGTTTGTGATTTGTCCTCTGACATGGACTTTACTTCCCACTTATTTGCTCTCTGCATGCCAGACTATAGGGATACAAAAAAGGCAAAAATATATTTCTTAGCCTCAAGGAGCTTATTTTCAAATGGAAATGACAATATTGAATAAATAACTGTGTGTAAAAGACACATACATTATAGATGACAAGTAATTTCAGAAAGAAAACAGTAGAGGAAGAAAGGGTACACATTAGATTATTGCTTACAGCCATAATGGTCACTCCATTGTTATAGTGGAGAAATAGTGAAAAGAGGGAAAGAGGAATAGTGAATCACATAGACTTATTAAGTTTGGCAAATGGACTCCACGAGTGAAAGTGAACTAAGAAAAATTGGGGAGGGGAAAGAAGAGGGAAAGAAAGACGAGGTGAATCATCTATATGTGAAAGCTTCTTCCTTAGCCATGAACAAAAAGCCTAGTGAAAGTCTGATTCTTAATACTCTCTCCAAAGTGAGCTGCGGAATCATTCTTCAATGAATTTTTGTATTTTCCCTTGCAAAGTTAGATTTTTATTAAGGACTAATATATTTAGGTTGACCTGTATTAACCAATATGGTGTCTAAAATACACTGCTACTGCTTTTGGTTTGCTTTATAGAAATATCATTTCCTTTAGTTTTTCATGAGATCCATGGGATCATATCAGCACTTCTCTTACTGACTTAGATCACATCTTCACAATGAGTAGACATTCGTCGTAACTGAGCTACTGTTGCTTCTTACCATTCCCCTGATTAAAAGTCAGTGACCAGCTTGTGGTTGCGAACCTCTCAAAGCTAACCATCCTGTTCCTCAGAAGTTAGATGCATCATCCGTGACTACATTCACACTTGAAGTCCTTCCAATTTGATAGGAACCACTAGACCTGTGCTCTCTAATACACTGAGGCACCAGAACCAGGATTTTCAGGAAGCGGAGAATCCTGAGAATACTTACAAGAAAGGATGGAATAATTGTGAGCATTATACTAGATCCTATAGGTACAGAAGTACTTGCATCAGTTCTTTATTTGGCACCAAAAAAATGAGAAACTAAGGGGATGCTCATCAATTGAAAAATCGCTCAGTAAGTTATGGTATATAAATGTAATGGAATACTATTGGGAGATAGTTTCAGAGAGACATGGGAAAATTACAAGAACTGAAGCAGAGTGAAGTGAGCAGAACTAGGAGAATAATTGACAATATATTATAAAAATGAACATTGTTGAAAGACATTAGGAGCTCAGTTCTACTAAATGGTCAACCATGATTTCCCAAAGACAGATAAAGTAGAGAGTTGACTCTGCCCTCTACACAACAGAGAGATGATGGGCCAACATGCAGAACAAATAAGCACATTTTTGGGTGTTATTAATTCATTATAATTATGTAATGTATAATATAATCAACATTATATTTATTATTAATAATTGCAATTAATGGGAGAATGTTTTTCTTGGTTGTAATTATGTGATTGATACAAAAATTCTATATTTCTTTTTTTTTAGTGAGTGGAGAGAGATGAAAGGAAAAGACAATTGTTTGAAACTGAAAAAATAGAATATTAAAATTGAAATCTATATTATCAATAATTATTGGCACAGACTAGAAAGTTTCTGAATCTCTTAGCTCTTCTTTTTCAGAAACTACAATATGTGCAAAGGATTTTGTACAGCATTTTCTTCTTTCTGACATAGACTTTTTTGTCCAATTAGCACTTGGGAAAGTATCATAATTATAGATTTTGGTATGCTCTAAAGTAGGATCCTAGGTTTAGAATGAGAAGGAATATTTGAGATCACCTAATTTATTTAGTTCCTTTTTGTACAAATAGGGCCAAGAGATTATTCTATATGATTTGCTCAAGGACACATAGGTTGGTAGTAAGCACCAGAGAAATAATCTGAGCCCAGATCTTCTGACTTCAGTTCCAGAAATCTTTCTATTATGTAATGTTCTCTATCAATGATTCACATATCAAATTCTGATTCTCAGCTTATAAGAAGTTATTTCAATATGGGAGCTACCTGCCAGTGGCTGCTGGAGGGCTAACTCAGACCTGTAGAATGGATCATGTGAGAGGATGATGATGATTTGATGATGATGATGATGATGATGATGATGATGATTTGATGATACAAGGAGACTGAGAGGCAGTTGTGTTGTCTGATCTCTCTCCTCTTCTCTCTTGCCTCCAATTTATTTCATTCCCAATGCACAAGGAACACCTGTGTTATCAAAGGCTGCTTTTCAACTCCTTCAAGTTTATGATTCACAACTGTGGAGGTTCTGGAAGAATTGACCTGACCCTTCACCCAGGCATGGTCCTTAACAGGAAGTAAAGAACATCCGCCATATACATTTATATAAGGAATTGCTTGACAGTAAGATAAGAAGATGGCAAGGTGGCAGAATGTGAGGTTGGAGGAAGAGGGTACTATGAAAGCAGTATAGAAAATGATGTCTAGGGAATGGAGGAGGGGACAGCATCTGGGTGAGAGGCATCTTATCCAGGCTGGGAAGAGACAATGCAAGGTAAGGGACTCTAAGAAGGTCTGGCTTGCATAGTAGTTGAACTTTAGATTTTTTAAAAGGCTTCCTCTCCTTATCATTATCACCATAACCATTAGGTTAATAAATGTGGGGTCTCCATTAAGTCAATTTGCAAAGGAGTGAAGAGGAGCTTTGTAAAGGAAGATATTATTTGATGCTCTAAATTTCAGATGATCCACCCAATTATAAGAGCTGAAAAGCATTTCAGAAAGCATTTTATCCACTCTCTCTATTTTACCTATTCAAGAGTGACCACAAAGCTGTTTGGAGGTTAGGGCTAGAACTAATGATAGTCCAGTTAACTACATCATCTTTTCTTTGCATATTACTGTGCTGGGTGCTACATAAATAACACAAACAAAATAGACCTTGTTTTTAGGGATCTTAAATGACATGTTTGGTTATAGTTGCTGGATCTATTTTATCACATTGAAAATATAGTTCTGCTAAATTCACTGAATGAATGAAAAAAAATTAAGTTCTTTCTACATGTCAAACCCTGTGCTGAGCATGGAAGGTACAAATAGAATAATCAAGACAGTGTCTGCTATCAGGGAGATCACTCTCAAATTGAGGGAGACAACACATAAAAAATTCAGGTGCAGGACAGGTAAAAAGGGCTGAAAGTCCTAAGGATGCAGCTAGGGCTCAGACATAGGGCAGGTGGTAAGACTTAGAGGACCTTGTGACCAGTGCAGAGGGAAAAGTCTAGTGATATTCCACCTCAATGAAAGCAAGAGAGTTGGTGGATGATATCTCATCCAACTGATGTGATCAATCACCTATTCTGGCTGGGTTTTAGGAAGTCTGAAGCTGGAAGGAAGTGGGAAAAGAATACTCCAATGGCAGCAGGTCATCCAGCTGGCCCAGATGACATACATCAAAGATGGAAACTGAAGTTAATTCATTGTCATTTTCCCCGTCTCCATATACCAGAGAAACTTAACAGGAATCAAAAAGTCACTATAAGTAGAAACATAATTTTCCTAGCATCTTGAAATAATTTTAGGCTGTATCACTATAAATAGACTTGTCCACTCTAAACGGACTCAAAGGCACTTCCCTAAATCACAATTAACAAATAACTCTCCCCAAACAGCTGATGCAGGAATTAAATGATCTAGAGCAAATTTCATACTAAAATGTTTAAAGATATGTCTGTGGGATGACTAATTTGCTATAAAGAGAGTTAAATGCTCAGCTGCTTAGAGATCTTTGTAGACCCAAAATTCTGACTAAAAATATTAGGGGTAACCTTCTTATATCAATTTACTGTGAAATCTCTTCGTGCTCATCAGAACAGATAGGCCCTTAACTTTTCTGTCAGTCAAGAGATATTTATTTGTCACCTACTGTGCACCAGGCCCTGTGCTAAGCACTTGGAATACAGAAAAAAATCAGGGGCAGTTAGGTGGTGCAGTGGATAGGGCACCAGCCTTGAATTCAGGAGGACTGGAGTTCAAATCTGATCCCAGACACTTAACACTTCCTAGCTGTGTGACCCTGGGCAGGTCACTTAACCCCAAAATGCCTCAGGAAAAAAAAAAAAAGAAAAAAGAAAAAAAAATCAACATAGTCCTTATTTTCAATGAAAAACAGCATCTACCTAATAATCTATATACTCTTCAATCAGTCTTCTTCTTAAGGCAGAAATCTGCTAGAATTCGAAGTTATAATTTCAGTACAGTTTTCGACAAAGCAGTTTCTCAACTCAAAAAAGCCAACAAGGAGCTCAGAGATCCCATAGTATGAGGCAGAAGAATTCTGCCAGTAAGTCAGGCAGACAACTAGCAAACAAACTAGGGCTGTTAAAGAACAAGTGCAATGAAAAAAACAGTTATTTAAAACAACAACAAACAATACTTCCCAAACATAGATGAGTGGCTGTGGGGGAAAAAAAAGTAGTGCATATGCTATCAGATACTATCCTTCTACAAGTGGTAAGTTTTGACAATCTCCTTTGTTACAAGGAAGAGATAAGTGGATTGGGGTTTACTAGGAAATTAAAATAATGTAAAAATAGAAAGCAAATAGAAAAAAATATATATAAAGTACAGGTTCTTTACACAACAAAAACTAATTCAGATGTTTTTAATTTAGGACAGGATGATATATTAAGAAGGCTAGACTTTAACTTGGATCTGGAGTTAGAAAGACCCAAGTTGTATTTGGTGCATCTTAAGGCAGCCCTCATCACTGAAAACAGTCCTCCAACTACCACCAAAGTGGGGTGGGGTGAAAGTAATGAATTCATTTTGATGTAGCCCCAGCTACTTCTACTTAAGTTATTTTTTGCACTTTGAACAAGGCACTAATGGACACCCACTCCCTTCTGAGATTGTACTTATGAAAGTCTCTTGACAAAGGTTCATATCTCGGGAAGTTCAAGTACAAGTTGATTAAAGAACTCCCTTAACCATTGTTCTCCACCTCTGCCACCTGGGCCAGATCTTTGTTATTGTCATTTAGTGGTTTCCAAGTTATTTCTCCTCCTTTCTTAGAGAGTGAATACCAGGATAAGTCTTCCTCTCAATTGAATTTCTATGTACAGTGATGTCTTCCCAAAAAACATGTTGCTCCAGGTCATCAACCTCCTCAATTCCCATACCCAACATCTCAATTCTGTTACTCACAACTTCAATTTCACCATAGCCAAAAAATGATGCTATTTGGTTGATTTTGAACCCTGAAATTCCCTTCCTTGATTGCAGTTCCCTATTCATCTCCATTTTTCTTTCCTTCTCCTAAATTGATTCTTTACCCTCTCTGGGACCTGCATTTTCTATATCCTTCCACGTTCTTGTTTCTAACTCCTAGTGCCTGTCACACAGTAGGCATTTATTGACTGACTGCCTGACCATTGTTCTGTTTGCTAGTGGCATTACAATGGTGCAGTGGATAGAGGACTGAACTCATAGTCAAGATGACCTTACTTTGTATCCTGTCTCAGATACTTACTAAATGTGTGATCTTGGAAAATGATTTAATTTTTCCCAGCCTTAGATTTCTCATGTGATAAAGAGGGGATAATAATAGCAAATGAATTTCTGGGTTATTATGAGGATCAAATGAAATAACAAGTAGAGAGCTTTACAAATTTTTTGACATTGTACAAATTTGAGCGAATATTATTTTCCCCATCTGGACCTTAAAGTTAATCTATCTATCCTTGAATCCATTGCCTCTATCATTCATAGCCTGTCAACCATAAAGAACCAGAACTTTCTCTTGGTTGTTCTCCTTTATTCTTTTTATATTCTCCTTTGGTGGTCTCTTTCATCCCTATCTGTGGGTTGACTTATCATCTCTACATAGATGACTTCCAAATCAATGACTCCTACTCTAATCTTTTTCCATTATTGTCTGATATACATAGGTTCAAGCATGAAAGGGAACTTAGAGATATTTACCCCGATTTTCTCATTTTACAGGGTGGTTAAAAACTTGGCAAAGGTCAAACAGATAAATGGCTGAGCTGGGATTTGAACCCAATCCTCTGATCCCAAGTCCTGCACACTTTCCACTATACTAACTACCCAGGTTTCATACTGATATCTAAACAGAACATGTATAAATTGGCACCCATATATTATTGTTCTGTAAGAAATGACCAACAGGATGATTTCAGAGAGGCCTGGAGAGACTTACATTAATTAATGCTAAGTGAAATGAGCAGGACCAGGAGATCATTATACATGACAACTATATGAAGATCAATTCTGATGGACGTGACTCTCCAACAATGAGATGATTCAAACCAGTTCCAATTGTTCAGTAATGAAGAGAGTCATCTACTCCCAGAGAGAGAACTATGGGAAATAAGGGTGGACCACAAAATAACATTTCCACTCTTTCTGTTATTGTTTGCTTTCATTTTTGTTTTCCTTCTCAGGTTTTTTTTCTTTCTTTCTATATCTGATTTTTCTTTTGCAGCATGATAACTGTATAAATATGTATACATATATTGGATTTAATATATACTTTAACATATTTACCATGTATTGGACCATTTGCCATCTAGGGGAGGGGGTGGGAGGAAGGAAGGGAAAATTTGGAACAGAAGGTTTTGGAAGGGTCAATGTTGAAAAATTATTCATGCATATGATTTGTAAATAAAAAGCTATAATAATAAAAAATAAAATAAAATGGCACCCATGATCTTCTTGCCTATACCTGCCCCTTCCCCAACTTGCAGATATCTGATGAGTATTCTAAACTCTGCTAGGAACCCAAGTTCACAACTTCAGTTAGCCTTCAACTCTTTCTTCCACCTCACCATTCCATATTGTATCCATTGATCAGTCCCATTGTTTCTAAGTTCATGGCCTCTCTACCAATTGTCCCATTCTCTCTTTCCATACAACCATCACTCTACCTTAGGTCCTCATCATTGGTTGATAGAAAATTATGGTTGTTACTAACATCCTTCATAATTGAAAAGGATCAATGATGGTACCAGTTGTGTCCCTCTTGATTTGTGCAACATTTGGATTTAAATGAGGCAGAATTTCAGCAAAGTTCTTAGCCTTACTCTCTCTTCCAATCATTGAAGTTCCCTGGCTTTCACCACTTAGTACCCTTAGGAAACTGCAATAGTTTCCTGATTAATCTTTCTACTTCCTGTCTCTCCCCTACCCAATTCATCCCCCCAAAGTCATCAAAACAATTTTCCCAGAACAAAAATTTGCCCACATTACTCCTCAACTCAGCAACTTTCATTGGCTCCTTGTTTTCTCTAGGATACAATTTTTTAAAAAGCCTCAGTTTGTCATTTAAGACTCCTCACAATCTGACTCCAGTCTTTCACTATTTCCCATTATTCCCTTTTAAATGCTATTTTCTAGCTAAATTGGTTTATTAGGTATTTGCCAAAGGTGACAATCTTTCTCTTGCCTCTTTGCATTTGCATAAACATTCAGGACTTATTCCTGTGCTTTCTTTTCATCCCAGCCTTCCTTTTATGTTCACATCTGATGCTCCCTCCTATAGGAAATCTTTCCTGGGTGATTTGTCTTTAATAACTTTGCATTTTCTTATTACTCCATCTCTCTAAAATCTTTCATCTCATCAATAAAATATAAGCTCCTTAAGGGCAGGAGATTTTTTGGTTTTGTCTTTGAATTCCAGAATTTAGAATAGTTGCTTGCAGAGAGCAGGATTTTAGTAAATATTTGCTAAATTGATTTACATTTAGGATATTTAAAGAAAAAAAAAACATGAGTACAGAAAATATAATCATCTGGAGGAAGATCTAATCTATAGGGCATGTGTGTTGGTGGAGGGAGCTAAAAGCTAAATAAAGAACTTATTTTCATGTTTTCTGACAAATAACTAATTCTAAGTCAAAATAACAGATTCTGTTAAAAATTGCAAAAAAAGTTGCTTCTCCTTCCAATCCTATAGAATTTATATTTAAAGCCATTAATATCTTGCTATTATTTGAGTAACCCTCTCTCCCATTCCTTCAGGCAATTAGCATGACTCCATCAAAGCATATTCTTAATTCATAAGCAGATAATACTTTGGGCTGGCAAGTTTCATAGCTATGTACTATGTCAGCAGCTATTTTTTATTCAACATACCAGCAATATGTCCATGACCAAGTGCCCTGGTAAATCCATCTAAACAACCTCTATTTTCATTTTTTGTAGGGTCTTCAGAATTCTATTTTGGGTAGATTGCATTTAGCAAACTAGTATTAAAGTCCATCAATATGTGGTTAGAATAAAGGTTGGGGGCAGGACAGATAGGTGGCACAGTGGATAGACTATGTGTTGTGGCACAGTTCTCTTTTATTGTCCTGCCTTAATTTCCCTAATTGTCCTGCCTCAGTTTCCCTAATTGAACTGCCTCAGTTTCCCTAATTGGTCCTGCCTTAATTTCCCTAATTGTTCTGCCTCAATCCCCTTAGTTGCAAACACCACCTCCAGTTCATTAAGACTGATATAACTCGGGGCTGCTTTAAGGTTAGAAATTGTCAATGTATAAACTCAAGATAAGGGGGAGTCCAGACTTTCTGGCTCTAAGCTGGACACTTCCTTAACTCCCAGTTTGTTAGAATTTTTGGTCCTATCCTCCCAACCTGTCAGAACTGGATTGATGATTCCTGCCTGGAGATTCCTGCTCACTAGAGTTTGGACTCCACCCCCTGCCTTTGTTTAGCTACTGTGTATAAATATGTCATTGAGAACTTACATTCACTGACGGATGCTTTGGACATCAGCCCTGGATGCAGCACAATCTCTCCCTCTCAGAAATCCAAATAAATTATTAAAAATTCTCTAATCTCTATCTTGTCTCACTTTCTCCGGCATTACAAATGAACCCTGGAATAGGAGGACCTGAATTTAAATTCAGCCTCAAACACTTGACACACACTAACTGTGTGACCCTGGGTAAGTCATATTACTTGAATTACCTCACTATTTAAAAAAAAAAAGTATAAAAGTTGGAGGGTTTGATAATGATCATTTTACTCCGGTATTTCCTCTAATGTATCTTTTCCTGATTCTACCATGGAAATATCTGGTGGAAGTGTCCCTTAAATCAATTAAATAATCCAGAACCTGCAGTCACAGTGTGACAATTTGGCAATTATAGCATATATTGACTTCATTTAGGACATTAAACAAATGACTTTCTTCATAATTAATGTACAGAATATACGAATTGAAGATAAAGTTAGTACTTCAGAGCACTGAGCTTTCACTGGGATGGTGCAATTGAGTTTGTCAGATGTAATTTTATTTTTGGTGCTGCTAGCCATCAGGTGATTGTTTTCCTTGAGCTTTTGCAGACATTTCTTAGGTTTGTAGAGTACCAATTGATAAGCTATTTTTCTTATTGAGTTCAGATTAACAAGTCTTTTCTTGAGCTCCACAATCTCTTGGAAATCTTTCAGGTAGCTTCCATTTAGATGCACCCTCCATGCTCACTGAAATGATCCCTATGTGAACACTGAAATGGCAAGTTAATTTGAAGAAAATATATAGGAAAAAAAGCTGGCAAAAGAAAAAAAAATGATCAGACTCCTATCCTGTGGACTCTCCATTTATCTCTTTCTTGTTCTTGGGCAGGATTTGACCTCTGCATAACTGCTTCCTATCTTGGTGATTTAAGTGACTAGTATAAAAAGGAATCTATTTTGTCAAATACTTAATAACTACAGGAAGAGATCAGAATTGTGGAGAGTAGAGATGGGGCAATGATCTGTTCTCTTCTTTGTCTTCACTTTGTCAGCCAAAGGAGTAGGTTTTCCCATGTGGCTCTCTTCAGATTGTCTGTCATTTTTCAGCATGGAAAGTTCCATCAACAGATAGCAGCTTTCCCCATCATATGAGAATTTGCCACTTTAAAATTTCAGCAGGCAACTGGCATTTTATTATTTACGTATTTCATGTCATTATGCTGGATAATATAACAAATGATGCAATCAGCGCCACAGAAAATTTAAAGTGGTGTACACCTGTTCTCACCTGGGAAGATAGCAATAGCTCATCCCCGATTTCCCCAGCTGAAAACCAGCAGTGTATAAAGCCGCAGCTCAGAAGGCCTATTTTCCCAAACTGATAAACAGGGCCAGTCCACTTGCCCTCCAAAGGATTCCTTTAATCCCATTCACCCGCTTCAGATCTGGGTTCACTAAAATTCACCCTGTGACTTTTATTTAAAACTCTGCATTCTTTTAATAGGAAAATCATTTCTTTAAGCTGCCATTTTCATGTGCCACACTAAAACCATATGTGAGCCACAACTACTTTTCTGCTCCTATGGTTAACTAACGATCGTTATTCCCATAGGTACACCCATTTGTGCTGAAATAATCGATAGTGCTGTCGCTGCCTAGACAGAAAATTATACGAAAGGGAACTATGATTGCTTTTTCTGCATTAGTGAAGCAGGAAAATACATTTGCCAAAAAGAGATGGTCATGGGTCAAGCAAAAAATCCCTTTATTTTTTAACGTCTTGGAGGACTTTGGAAATCATTCATGGCAAAGTAAGCTTTGAAATGATTGTTTGTCAGGTGCTAGACTTGGAGGGGTACAACTGGTCCTGATTTTCCAAGCCTTATTATCCACAAAGCATCCACATCTAAAAGATAGGTTGAAAGGGAAGTGTAAGATGAGGAAAAGACTCATTGAGAGGGTCACTGAATAAATTTATGGGCAGAATCTGCTTCTTTTGTTCATAGATTAAATTAATTAATTGTACCTTTAAAGAAATTTTAATTTAAATTTTAGTGAAATTTAAATGCAACATGGGTTCCTGACCTAATGGGGCTAATAGTATGCTAGGGGGTTGTAAAATATACAAATACTCCAGTCTTTTAAAGGTCTATGAAATGATTTACTTAATGGGGGTTTATACTTGGTACTTCATACTTAAAAACCAATGACATCATGAGTTTGGGATCAAGTATAGACTATCTGACTGTAGCTGATCAGTCCAATGTGAGCTCAGAAGGTCCTACCACAAGTTAGGCATAAATAGTCTGTTTGAACATTTGGGGTGGAGTTGTCTTTAGATTTGGGCTTTTCACATTTTCTTTGTGCTATTATGATTCTGCTTTACTCATAAAGCACAACACTGTCTTTGACACAGATCCACCATGTTGGATTTTAGTGTTTAATGATAAGCATATTTTTAATGATAACCACAATTATTTAAGTTTAAGTTTGATTACAGCTAGTATACATTCACTTCAAGGTTTGCAAGCCCTTTAGGTATAATACCTAATTTGATCCTGTAAATGTAATATGATCTTGGAAGGCAGGTGCTAATTATCCCCATTTTACAAAGGAGGAAACTGAGACTGAGTAGTTAAATGACCTGTCTGAACCATATAGCTAGTGAATGTCTAAGGAAAGATCTGTAGTTATTATAATTTAGATCTTAACCCATCACTCTATCCACTGGCCAGCCAACTGCCTACTCTTGAAAGTTTACAAAAGTTCTCACAGTCATGCTATTTGATCTTCAAATCCACCTATGAGAAAGGCACTGCTGGTATTAATTGATTAATTCAGGAGATTTCATCAATCAATGCATTCCCTACAGTCTTGCAGGCTGCAACCCATTCAGAAAGAAAATTTTTGAATGGGGGAGCAGAGATGATGTGGTCAGAACTGTGTTTTAGAAAAAAACAATTTGACAGTTGAATGGAGACTAGATTGGAGGGAGGATGGCCTTGTACAAGGAAATAATCCAATAGGCTACTGCAATAGTCCAGGCATGAGGTAATGCTTCACCAAGCAGTGGTATCGAAGGAGAAAAAAGAGGTGTATGCATGAATAATGCAAAAATTGAACTAGAAGAGCTAACCTAGCTGGAGCTCAATAAATGCTTCCAGGATTGCATTCTTTTTTTTTTTTTTTAATTTTCAAAAGGTATTTTACTTTTTAATTTTTATTAAGGCTTTCTATTTTTAAAACTCCCTCTCCTAGATGACAAGTAATCCAATATATGTTAAATCCAATATATGTTAAATCATATATATATATATATATATATATATATATATATATATATATATATATACATACACACACAATTATTTTGTTGCACAAGAAAAATCAGATCAAAAAGGGAAAAAAT
The DNA here is from genome assembly GCF_048593235.1 of Sminthopsis crassicaudata. NCBI lineage: Eukaryota > Metazoa > Chordata > Mammalia > Dasyuromorphia > Dasyuridae > Sminthopsis > Sminthopsis crassicaudata. The sequence continues at coordinate 32,380,931 of NC_133621.1, read as the reverse complement.
GAGAAAGAAAATAAAATGCAAGCAAACAAAAGGGCTATGTTGTGATCCACACTCAGTCCTCACAGTCCTCTCTCTGGGTGCAGATGGCTTTCTTCATCACAAGCTCATTGGAACTGGTCTGAATCATCTCACTGTTGAAGATAGCCACGTGCATCAGAATTGATCATCGTATATAATCTTGTTGCTGGATGGCATTCTTTCTTTTTTTTATTATAGCTTTTTATTTACAAAATATATGCATGGGTAATTTTTCAGCATTGACAATTGCAAAACCTTTTGTTCCAATTTTTCCCCTCTTTCCCCTCACCCCCTCCCTCAGATAGCAGGTAGTCCCATACATGTTAAATATATTAGTGTATATGTTAAATACATTATATGTATACATGTCCATACAGTTGTTTTGCTGCACAAGAAAAATCAGACTTTGAAATAATGTACAATTAACTTGGGAAGGAAATAAAAAAGATGGCATTAGTTCTTAAGAGAAATCCAGGCTGTCATAGGAATGAAAGTAAGGGTGATGGCAAAGCTTGCCTCAGCTCATTCTCCCATTGCATATCTTTGACAAACACCTGTAGCATCCCCAGACTTCTGAAGCAGATGATGTCCTGTTCTTGAATGTTGATACAGGAATGATTAGGTGCTACATAAAAACTTGTTAGCTCACTGAGATTTCAGTCAGGAAGGACCCTTTTGAAGTCCTTCCAAATTCCCCTCCAAAAAACTAGAAAGCCACCTCAGAATTGATCTAGTAGCAGGAAAGTAGCTTATCAACACCACCCAACAGCAGCCAGCCTCACAGCAGAGGGTTTGCAGCAAGGCTCCACCAGCAAGACCCTACCTTCAGGCACACCGCAGCTTCCTGGGCCAGGGATCTGTCTGTGCTGAGCAGCAAGGCCACACACCAGTGATCCCATCCCCAGCACAACCACCAGTGAGACTTGGACCCCATTGCTGACCAAGCAATGAAGTCCCATCCCAGGGCTGGCCAACAGTGAGACCTATCATCTTACCAATGTGGAGACTGTTTCCATAGCAACCCAGAAGCAGCACCTTACCCCTAGGGCAGATCAGCAACAGAATTACTCTTCCAGAGCCTGCTGGCAGAGAGACCCTGTTTCCATAGCAACCCAGTGCCAGAGCCCCACCTTTGAGGCTGACCAGCATCAAAATCCCTTTTCAATGACCAGCCACCAGAAAGATTCTATTACCATAGCAATCCAGGTGTAATGCCCCATACCTGGAACAGGCTTGAAGCTAAACTCTATACCCAAGGGAGGGCAAGAGAAAGGCTCCATCTTCCCCGAATGCAAATCAGAAGAGAAGCAGAGAAAGTAAGCAGGTAAGCTCAGATGCCCAGTGAAAGCCAGCAGCAAGATCCAGAGCATTAGCACAAAAAGTTTGGGATAGCTTGGGACCAGAACTTAACACTTAACACACACACACACACACACACACACACACACACACACACACACACACACACACACACACATGCAGGAAAAATGAGCAAAAAGTAAAAAAAAAAATTTGATTATAGAAAGTTATTGTGGTGACAGGAAGGATTAAGGCATAAACTTAGAAGAGGAGAATAGTATGAAAATGGCTACATGTGGAGCCATAAAGACAAATGTTATTTGGTCTCAAGCCTAAAAAGATTTCCTGGCAGAGCTTAAAAAGGATTTTAAAAAGCAAATTTTAAAAATAGAAAAAAAGTTGGGAAAAGAAGGGAGAATAATACAAGAGAATCATTAAAAAATAATCATGGGAAAAGATATACAAAAATCTGAGGAAAATAACTCCCTAAAAAATAGATTTGGCCTAATGGAAAAGAAAGTAAAGAAAGTACAAAGGCTCAACTGAAGAAAATAATTCCTTAAAAATTAAAATTGAATGAGTAGCAATGATGAGACACCAAGATATAAGAAAACAAAAATTAAAAAATAAAAAAAAAACTAATTTTTTTTTGGTTTTTGTTCTTTTCCCCCCTTTTGATCTGAATTTTCTTATGCAGCATGATAAATGTGGAAATATGTTTAGAAGAATTGCATATATTTAACATATGTTGGATTACTTGCTGACTAGGAGAAGGTAGGGTAGAGAGGGAAACAAGAAGGTAGGGAGGGAGGGAGAAAAATATGGAACACAAGATTTTACAGGGGTGAATGTTGAAAATTATCTTTGCATATGTTTTTAAAAATAAAAAGCTATTAAAAATTAAATTAAAAAAAAGAAAGTTATGAAATTTTTCATTGGACAAACAACTGACCTAGAAAATAAGTGCAGGGGAGATAATACAAGAATTATTAAACTATCTGAAAGCTGCCCTGATATAGAACCTGAGGGCAAGACATTGGTTATTTCTTTCAATTTATAACTGCCTGAAAGAGATCCCAAAATGAAACTTCCAGGAATATCATAGCCAAATTCTAGACCTCACAGATCAAGGAAAAGGAAAAAAGATTTCAAGCAATCAGAAAGAAACAACTTAAATATAATGGTGCTATACTTAGGATTACACAGGATTTGGTAGCTTCCACACTTTAGAACTGGAGGTCTTGGAATATGATGTACTATAAAGCAAAGGAGTTAAGATTACAATCAAGAATCAACTACCCAACAAAATTGAGTGTTATCTTTCAGGGGGGAAAATGGATATTTAACAAAATAGAGGACTTTCAATTTTTTTCTAATTCTTTTTCAAAATCTTCTAATTAAAAAAAAAAAAAACCCGAGTAAAGATCTTGACCTACAAATACAACACTCAAGGGAAATATAGAAAGGTAAAAGAGAACAAAAAAGAGAACACATAATAAATTCAATAAGGTTAAACTGTAATATTTCAATATAGCAAGATAGTATCTGTTACTTTTTAGCAATTTTATTAATATAAGAACAATTAAAAGGAATATATGTAGACAGAGCGTTAGATATAAGGTAATTTTGATGGAATGATGCCCTTTAAAAACAAAATAAAGGAATGAAAAAGAAAATTGCATTGGAAGAAAGAGGAAGTAAATTGAATAGAGGTAAACTATCCTTCATAAAAGAAGTGTGAAAGAGCTCCAAAGGAGGGGAAGATGGGTGAGGGTGGTGGACAAAGCTTAAAATTTACCTTCAGCAAAATTGACTCAAATAACACATAACATAAGGAAGTAAAAAAAGGATGAGGAAAAAGGAAAGTATTCATGGGAAAGCAGTGATCAAAAGTAACTGGAGAGGAAAAAAATGGGGGGTAAGAGACAGGGAAATAAGAGACAGGGAAATAACCAAGCAAAAAAGAGTATAGAGGGAAATAGTTATCATAACTAAAACTGTGAATGGAATGAATTCTTCCATAAAATAGAAACAGATAACTTATTGTAGGATTCTGTTTCTTTAATCCATTCTGCTATTTATAAGAAACACTTTTGAAGCAGAGAGATACATATATGTTAAATTAGCTAAGTGTCTAGAACAGAATCTATTATGCAAAGAAAGCTAGAGTAGCAATCATGATTTTGGATAAAGCGAAAGCAAAATATAGATCCAATTAAAAGAGATAAAGAAGAGGAGTATATCTTGCTGAAAGGTATCCAGACAATGAAGTCATATTAATACTAAACATATGCATCAAATGGTATAGCATCTAATTTTTTGAAGGAGTTGAATGAGTTACAGGAAATAAATAATAAAACTATACTAATGGAGGAATCTCAACTTTTCCCTCACATAACTAGAGGAATTTAACCAAAAAATGAACAAGAAAGAAGTTAAACAAAAATACTGGAGTTAATAAAATATTGGAAAAGTTACATATGATAGGTCTCTGGAGAAAATTGAATTGGAATAAAAAGAAATGTAATTTTTTTCTCACTCTGGCACTGACATAAAAATTCACCATGTATTAGGACATAACCTTACAACCAAAGGCAGAGAAGCAGAAATACTCAACACATTCTTTTCAGTTAATAATGCAACAAAAATTACATTCATAATGGCAAATAGAATATTAAAATTTAATTGGAAATTAAACAAATACTTTAAAAAGTGGGCCAAAGAACAAATCATAGAAATAAAAGATAATTTCATTAAAGAAAATGACAACAATGAGACAACATGCCAAAATTCATGAAATGCAAAGTGATATTTAGAGGAAAATGTATATCTCTAATTGCTTACATGAATAAAATAGAGAAAAAACAGATTAATGAATTGAGCAAGCAACTAAAAAAATAGAAAAAAAATTCTTTTAAATACCCAGTTAACAAATTAGAAATACTAAAAATCAAGGGAGAGATTAATAAAATGAAAGGAAGAAAACTATTGAACTAATAAAACTAGAGGTTGAAAAAAACAAATAAAAAGATATATTTTTGGTTAATTTAATCAAAAAAAGAATGAAGAAAATCAAATTACTAGTATCAAGTATGAAAAGGATGAACTCATTATCAATAAAGAGAAAATTAAGACACTTGATGATCTGACAATCTAAATGAAATGTATTAATATCTATAAAAATATACATTGTCCATATTAGCACAAGAAAAAATAAAATCCCTTAATAACCCAATTTTAGGGAAAAATTTGAATAAGTCATCAATGAACTTCTAATAAAAAATCTCCAGGACTAGATGGATTCCCAAGTAATTTCTATCAAACATTTAAAGAACAATTAATCCTAATACTGTATAAACTATTTGGAAAAATAAGGGATCCTACCAATTTTTTTTTTCATCACAAATATGGTGCTGATACCCAAGTCCAGAAAAGCCAGAAACAGAGAAATAATATTATAAACCAACTTCCCTAATGAATACTGATGCAAAAAATTTAAAGAAAATACTAGCAAAGAGATTATATTAATATATCGCAAGTATCATACACTATGGCCAGGTAGGATTTACACCAGGAATGCAGAATTGAGTCAATACTTGGAAAATTACCAGCATGATTGACCATATCAATAACAAAATCAACAGAAATTATGATTATCTCACCACCATAGATACTGAAGAAACTTTTTGACAAAGCACAGCACCAATTCCTACTAAAAACACTAGAAAGCATAAGAATAATTGAAGGTAACATTAAAATGATAAGCAATACATACTTAAAACTATCAACAAAGCATTATTTGTAGTGGACTTAATTGAGAAGCCATAGGAATAATTAAAGGTAACATTAAAATGATAAGCAATACATACTTAAAACTATCAGCAAAGCATTATTTGTAGTGGACCTAACTGAGAAGCCTCCCCTATACAATTAGGGGTGAAGCAAGATGCCCATTATTACCTCTATTATTTAAAATAATACTAGAATGTTAGGTGTAGCAATGAGAGAAGAAAAAGAAATTAAAAGAATTTGAATAAACAATGATGAAATAAAACAATCATTCTTTGAGATGATATGATGTTATACTTAGAAAATCCTAGAGAATCAACTAAAGAACTATTTGAAATTATTAGCAACTTTGCCAAAGTTTCAATTGACAAAATAAACCTACAGAAATTATCAATATTTCTAAATATTATTAACAAATTTCACAGAAAAAAATAGAAAAAAGAAATTTCACTTTAAAATTATAGACAATATAAAATATTTGGGAGTTTGCCTACCAAGACAAACCCAGGAACTATATGAATATAACTATAATACCAAGACAAACCCAGGAACTATATGAACATAACTATAAAACATTTTTCACACAAATAAAGTCAAAATTAAGCAATTGGGAAAATACTCATTGCTTATAGGTAGGCCAAGCCAATCTAATAAAAATGACAATTATACCAAAGTTAATTTATTCATTGCCATATTAATCAAACTATCAAAAAATTATGAAGCTAGAAAAAATAATTACAAAATTAATCTGAAAGAACAAAGGGAATACTAAGGGAATTAGTGAAAAAAAAAAACAAGGTGAAAGAAGGTGGTCTAACTGCACAAGATATCAAACTGCATTGTAAATCAGTAATTATCAAAACAATCTGGTACTGACTAAGAAATTAAGAGGTGGATCAGTAGATTAGATTGGATACAAATTACATTATAGTAAATGGCCATAATAATCTAGTATATAATAAACCCAAAGATCCAACTTTTTAGAACAAAAATTTATTATTTGACAAAAACTGCTGGGAAAACTAGAAAAGAGCACAAAAGAAACTTGGTACAGACCAACATCTCACACCTTATACTATAATATGGTCCAAATTGGTACATGATTTATACATAAGTGGTGATACCATAAGCAAATTGAAAGCATGGAAGAGTTTGTTAGATTTCTGGATAAGGGAAGAATTTAAAACCAAAAAAGATATAGAGAGAATTACAAAATGTAAAATATATTATTTTTATTATATAAGATTAAAATGTTTTTTCACAAATAAAAACCAATATAAACAAAATTGTAAGGAAAGCAGAAAATTGAAGGTTAGAGTTGGAATAGAGGGAGTAGTAGTGAGTTTTGAGAACTGAAATCTGTTCTGAGGATGTGAGATAGAATTTCTTTACTTGTCCTAGCCTAGAGATCTTCTCTGGAAAGAGAATTGGGACCTATTCACCTTGGGACTAAAGTCATCTTAAACCCTACTGTACTATTCCATATTGGAGTCTCTTTCAAGAGATGATCGGTAGATTTTTTTTTTCAATGACTATTTTACCCTCTGATTCTAGGATAACAGAGAAGTTTTCCTTGGTGTTGTTAATGCTCTTTTCTTTTTTTCTTTCTTTTCTTACTCTTTTTGTTGCAGGTAGTTTAATAATTCTTAAATTATCTCTCCTGGATCTATTTTTCTGGTTGGTTGTTTTTCCAAAGAGATATTTTACATTTTCTTCTATTTTTTGACTTTGATTGATTCTTGATGTCTCACAGTTATTAGCTTCCACTTGTCCAGTTCTAATTTTTAATTCAGTTAGTTTCTTTACCTTTTTTCCATTTGTCCAATGCTATTTTTAAAGAATTGTTTCCTTCAATTTTTGTGTTGCCTTTTTCAAGTTATTGATTCCCACCTCCCCCAATTTATTGGCTTTTTTTCATAATTCTCCTACTTAGCTCTCATTTCTTTTTCCAGTTTTTCTTCTACCTCTCTTCTTGATTTTTAAAATAATTTTTGAGTTCTTCCAAGAGAAGCTTTTGAGCTTGAGAACAATTCACATTCCCCTTTGAGGGTTCACATGCAGGCATTTTGCTATCGTTGTCCTCTTCTGAGTTTGTATTCTGATCTTCCCTGTTGTCACAGTAGCTACAGTTTTTTGTTTATTTTAAAAAAGTTGAGCTATGTACCTAGATCATGGGGAAAACTATCCCAGGCTTCTTTTGCAGGATGTTAGGGACCCTGTCACTGGCTTTTTGTGCTGGGACTAGAGGTGTTTTTAGCTTTCTCCCTGCACAGGGTCGACCCAGCCTACTCAAGCCTGTATAGCAGGTTTAGGGACTCACAATTTGCTACTGAGATGGGGATAGAGGCTTCAAAGCCAGCCTGATGCACACTGGACCACTGAGCTAGAACTGAGAATCCTCCACTGTTGATATATGCAATGGCTAAGATAAATTGCCCATACCATCCCTGTGCTAGGCTACATTCCCCTTTTACTCAAGTGAGACAGACATATCCTGAAGCCCTTCTGAGTTATTTTAAGCAGGAAAATTGTTTTGCTCCATCTTTTAGTGGGGTTCTGTCACTTTAGAATACATTTAGAGGCTTGAGTTAATGTTGTTTCTGAGGAAAACTGGGGAGAGCTCAAGTAACTTCCTGACTTCTCTCTGTCATCTTGTCTTCTTCTACTACTCCAAACTAACTGATAAATCTGTGGGCTCAAAGATATTGCTAATTATTCCCTTTCCTCTTCTCTTTCACAATGAAAACTGCCTTTTAAAAATTGTCTTTGTATATCCAGCAGTTTCAAATACCTTTTTATTTCCTTCTCCAGCTCATTTTCCAGATGAAGAACAGGGTGAAGTAAATCCCAGGGTCACAAGGTTAGTAGGTGTCTGAGGTTGAATTTGAACTAGGTTATTCTAACTTCAGGCCAGACACCTAGCTTTCCTTGCATTGAACATAATAGATGTTTATTTATTATTAACTGAACTGAATTGGAAGAGAAAAATGAACTATTCCCCGACTACCCTTCCTTCCTGTAGAAAATCCTCATTCCCAGATAGATGTTTCTCCTTCTGACACCATGTTAGCATATGTATAGACATACATATGTGTTGTTGCTATTATTTAGTCATATTTGACTCTTCATGACCCATTAACCTGATTTTGAGAAAGATGGGAGAAAAAAAGAGAAGACAGCAAAGGATGGAATGGATAGATAGTATAATGGAAGCAAAGAATATTTGCATGGACAGATTTTGGAAAATAGTGGAGGATAGAAGGGCTTGACATGCTATGGGTCATGAGCAATTAGTTATGATTAATTGAATGACTGACTCAATAACCTAAATTCTTGTCTGGTTTTTCACATAATGTACTCTGAATAAATAATAAATAAGGTGACAATATAGTCTTCTTGTACTACTCTCCCAATCTTAAACTATCAGTTGTTTCATATTTGGGTCTAACTATTGCTTCTTGACTCTTACATAGGTTCCTTAGGAGACATCTGATACACCTATGTCTTTTACAACTTGTCACAATTTGTTGTGATCAACACAGCTCAAAGTCTTTAGTATAGACAATGAAAGAGAAATATATGTTTTTTCTGAAATTCTTTTGCTTTATTCATAATTTAGCAAATGCTGGCAATTTGGTCTCTAGTTCCTCTACTTTGAAAATCAACCTATTGAGTGGGGCTCTGGTAATTCATGATTCATATATTGCTAAAGCTTCGTTTGCAGAATCTTAAACATCACCTTGTTAATATATGAAGTTGTTTAGTGATTTGAATATTATTTGGCATTACTCTTCTTTAAGATTGGGTCATTAGCTAATATTTTCCAATCTAGTAGTCGCTGTTAAATTTGCTGGAAGATTAAGTATAACACTATATTATACACATACATAGGAATACATCTACTTATATATATATATATATATATATATATATATATATATATATATATATATATATATATATATATATATATATATATATGTATACATATATATATGTATATATAAAATATGGATACATAGGTGTATGTGCATATACATATAGCACATTAATACCTGTGGCAATTAACACTTTTACAAATCACTTGAGGCACACAGTTATAAACAAATTTTTAACAAGTGAACTACATTATCATTGTTTATTTTAAGCATAAGCAAGGTTTATAACAACAGCCTTATAGCAATATTTAATGAAGAGAGCTATGAGTGAGGTAAATCGAGGTGGGGGGAGAGAGAGAGAAAGAGGGAGGGAAGAGAGATGGAAAAAAGGGAGAAAGAGAGGAGGAGAGAAAGGGGGACTAAGAGGGAGAAAGGGGAGAGAGAGAGGAAGGAAGAGAGAGATAGAGAAAAAGGAAAGAGTGAGAGAGAAAAAGAAAAGGAGAGAGAGAGAGATGGTAGAACTGTGGCTTAGTTATTTGCTTCATGATAGAAAGAAAAACAGTTGTTTCTAGGCATTAAGTAATCGATTTTTCAACCAAGGAGAATACAGGAGAAAAGCACACAGGTTTATCCTTCTCTCTAACATGCATGAGTTTGGGAAAGATTTATAGCTTCCTGTGAATTAGGATGAATAAGCTTGTTCCTTATAGTTTGTTAAATGCAAAACCTAAGTGTAGCCTGAGGCAGTCTCTAGGTAGCATTCCACCATTTCTAGAACCCCCAATGTCTTAGTGAATGCTATTCATTCTCACAAGCATAGAAATAAAGGAAAAGATTTGTGTAGTTTTTTCATTGCTCTCCCCTTCCCCTTCCCACTTGCACACATATCCTCCAGAGATAAATCTGAATAATAGAAGAAAATTTCCTTCCCTTAATTTATCCAGGAAATAGTGCTAGTATAAAGTTCTCACTTAAAACACATTGCCTAAATTAAATTACTTTCACTTTTCTCAAAAGGCTTAAAAGATGGCATTATGCATATATGTTGATATGTCTATCAGCTGGGCTGTTCATTGGCTAAGTCTAGGGCTCCTTTCTTCCTGTCTCATGGCCTGGGCAGGACACTGGGGAGTGGGGCAGTATCTTGGACACCATTCATGTGCTCTTCAGACAGAAACATGGCTGACAATCACAAGTTCATCCTCCCCCATCCTGTCAGGTACCACCCAACCCCAGAGAGAAGGCATGAGTGCCAAACTTCTTGTATCTCCCTTGGCTTTGATGAGGTGGCTGCCACTCATACCTTGGAGTATGACTCTTTGGAGGGGGGAAGATCACTGTTATCATCTCCTTAGGATATAGGTTCCTATTTTATTTTGTGTCATCGATCCTTTGGGCCCAGTCTGGTGAACCCTTTTTCAGAAAAAAGAAAGGTTTTAAATGTATAAAGTAAAATTCATAGTATTACAAAGGAAACAAATTGTAGTGAAATATGTATCAAAATGTAAAAAAAAAAAAAAGTTCATAGATGCCTAGATGCCAAGTGAAGAATCCTTGCCTAGGGTTTGGTAAGAATTAACAAATTATGTCAAAGTCTTATTGGCTTCCTCCTCCTTTGTATACTTCCTGCTATTTTCCTGTTAAAGTTTTTATATAGACATGTTTTCATTTAGTTTTTTAAATCAGAATAATGGAAGCCAAATGGTACAGTGAATAGATTTCTAGATCTTGCATCAGGAAGACTTGAATTCAAATCCAATTTCACTTATTGTGTGATCTGGACACATCATTTAACCTTTGTCTGCCTCAGACAATAACAAGAACAACAATAGTACTTACAATATAAGGTAATGAGGTCACGAGGACTGAACAAGATAACATGTCTAGAGCATTGCACACCTTGAAGATATTAACTTTTTACAGTTAGTAGAAATGAATCGATGACATTAAAAGCCTCATTCTCCAGCCCAAATGATTCTCTTTCATTCTTGCTTTGAGCTCCTCTATTGGAAGGATGGCCTCAAATCTCAGAAGTTTGATTATTCTGAAACCTGCAAAGAGAACAGAATCTCTGTGGTAGATTACATGAGTGATCTGATCTAACTCTAATTCTCCTCAGATACTAGATTTTTCTCTAATGGGAGCAAGATAAATTTGGGGCACCCAAGGATTGTCTCCAAGGACTAATATGACTTGAATGATCAGGGTAGCACTGGATGCGTTATTAGTCCAAATTTCTCTTACTACATACTGGCTGTGACCTCCTCTCTCTGTCACCTTACTCCTAGAACAAGATCTTGTAGTGAAAGATAATCATCACTTGCTCTCTCAGTTCCTTCAAATGACATCATGATGGGGCAAACCAAGGACAGGCTTGATCACCATCTTCCTCTTCCTTTTTCTCACTACCATTTGACTTGAAAATTCTGAGTGCCAGCGGCCTCTCCTCCACATGCCTGTTCACCTTAGTAGGAAGATTCTTACCAGCTAATTCAATGAGATTCACTAGCCAGGTCATTGGTAGCCTAGGTCTGCAGAGAGAAAAAGGACTTAGATCTCTTTAGCTTCCAGGCAAGCCTTGAAGTGGAGGGATGGAGAAATGAAGAATATTGATGACCAAGTTCTTTTTCACATAGACTCATAAAGAATCCAAAAAACTATCCCAACCAATGGCATTATACTCAAATAGAACAGAGTCCCCTAATCATACATAGATACTCCTGTGAGTAGTCACATATTAGGTTAATTTTAAAATGTATCATTATGTATGTATTATTCCATTTTTCTTAATTTATTTTATTTATATTATTCTATATTTATTTATTTTGCAGTTACATTTTCAGCTATCTCAGGCCAAACTCCAGAGTGTTATAGACCCTATGTACCTTGGCATGAGTTTTCCAATACTTATTCAATTACTTCCTTTTGTGAGATGAGGAAACAGTGCTAGGGAGAGTAAGTCGCCTATCCAAAGTCACTTGTCCAAAGAAATGGAATCAGTTGAGAGATTTAAATTTTGAGTTTATAAGCAACCCTTGATGATTTTTTAAGCAGAAAAGCAAAATAATCACAAAATAAGACAGCTAGATGACTCAGTGAATAAATACCTTCATTTAAGACTCAGAAGACACAGAGATCAAATGCTACTTCAGATAGCAATTAGCTATCTGATATGATAATGTAGTCTATAGTTGGATTTGAGATGAGACCACCTGAAGCTTATAGTTTAATGAAGTAAGCACCTTAATGAAGGACAGCACTTAAAGTAGATCTATCCACCAGTCTCTGGTAATCTTGCTTGTTTTCCTTCTCCACCAAAAAATAATATTTTGGATTTTTTAGAAGGTAAGCTCCCTGTGGGCAGGGTCTACTCATTTTATGATGTTAGCCTTTTTTTCTACATTTGCAAAGTGATGAGATTGAACCTGATCTGTTTTGTCCCTTCTAGGTCTAAATCTATAAGCTATAAAGTCTGTATCCTTTGTGTTAGTCTTGTTCTAGGTCTCAAGATATTGAAATATATTTATCACTAAACATATGCACACGTGTGTATATATATGTGTGTGTGTGTGTGTGTGTGTGTGTGTGTGTGTGTGTGTGTGTGTGTGTGTATACATAGACACACACTTTTTTTGATCCCAGAGCAAGTACTTTTTTGACTGTTCCACACAGAAAAGTTTGATACTGAGGTCCAAAGGACACATAAAATCTCCTAGAAATCCAACTGCTTCCTCTTATAGGAAGCCTTTCCTGATCCAAATCAAGAAGAAACATGAGTTGATAAAAGTTTTCCAATGATAGGGGTTCTGTTATAGATTCATTAGCCAGTCTAGCTATTTCTCCTTCTCTTCATGGACACTTGATTTTCTCATTTCACCAGTTTTAAAAATGAATGACCACCATGTAAGCTTGAAGTCAAAACAAAATCTGATTTTTCAATTTTTCTGGCATAATATTAGATAATGGGTATAGTATAAGAGCATCGCTTCATGTGTCTGGAGTAAGGGCTGAAATCTTTGGGGCAGTAATTCTAATGATGCTCAAGGTCAATTCTAGAAAAATTACACTACTTACTCACTGACATGTTCATAACATATTGTTATTTCCTTTTATTGAAAAAAATCAAAGCATAAATAATTTTAGATGAAATAGTCAATTTGATCATGATGAATGGATCTGATGATTCCTCAAGGAATAATAATTCATGGCCCTGTAATATTCCAAGGTTTATTCCCTCACAAAACCCTGAAAGTTGGTAGCACAAATATGATTGACTCCATTTTACTGACGAGGATTAACTTTGGAGTGCTGCATATTTCCTGTGTTTGAAAGTTCATGATTTATTTTTTGTTTCAGAAATTTTACAATGATACTTAGGCAAAAATATTACCTTTCTGACTTGATCATGGCCCATGCTATTTTTAATGGTGTCTGTCTGTCATTGAGAGAATATGGGGAACCCTAGATTTAGTCTTGCAAGGCTAGAGTTCAAACTGATGGAACTCTAAATCTGGGAGGAAGAGAGTAAGGAAAGGAGAATAGAATCCTAAATGTCATTACAAAGTGTATTGCAAAGAACCTAAAAACTTTTGCATTTTGAATTGAGTAAACAAAAGTAGAAAACCATCTCTCGTGAGATATGATATTGTCAACAAGTCCACAAGCATTTGTTTAGCACCTGTATGCCATGAACTGTTCACAACTTTGGGGATACTGAGAAAGGCAAAACAGTCTTTGCCCTCAAGAAGTGTACAATCTAATGGGAGAGACAACATGTGGAGAATTTTATTCAAATGAGCTATATTCAGAATAAATTGGAAATAATAATAATGGGAAGATGCTAAGATTAAAGAGAAATGAGAAAGGCTTCTTGTGAAAAGTGGGACTTTAGGGATTTGGAAAAAAATCAGAGAGGCCAGGAAATGGAGGTGAGGAAGGGGAAAATTTCAGTCACAGAAAACAGCTAGTAAAAATGTATGGAGTTAGGGAGTATTGGGGATCAAGGGAGACCCCAAAATGTTAGCATTCCAGACTGGTATCATGAGGTGTCTCAAAATAATTTGCAGATTCAGATCCATCTCCAAATCAAGGGGCAAAGTTTATTATAATTATAACATCATTTAAAGCAGATTAAATTCTAAAAGAAGTTAACAAAGAGCTGGATGGATAGGTAAATTTATAGGGAAAAGTAAGAGAAACCAGGGACTTCATGTCACTTTATGGCTTAGAGATGGAGTTGAAGATAGGTCTGGTTCTGACTTTGCGTGCAAGTGAACTACCCATAGTTCCCTGAACAAAGCTCATGGGGGTACCTTCTAGAGATGTGTTTTTAGTCTTAAAATATCACTAGGTCAAGTGGCAGACACCCAGTTTTGTTCTGTGCCTGCATTAACTTTAAACACCTCATTATTGTTGCTCATTAATTTCAGAAATTCAGTTATCATTGACCCACAGGCTGTTACCTGACAGCACAATATTTGTGGACTCAACATTCTGGTCACATAGAATAAACTGAGGTAGGATAACCTCAGGGAAGAAACACATCATGTCTAACTACATCACTCCCAAGGTCAGGTGATCTTGGGGTCCTTCCTAAGGGCTTCACTATATCAGAAAATACATGTAGGCGACTGAGGCATTAGAAGATTGGAATTATGGGAAGAGACCACTTTATGAAAAGCTTATAACCAAACAGAGGGTTTTTGTATTTTATTCTGGGGTATAAACAGGAAGCCGCTGGAGTTTATTGAATAGGAGAGTGACATGTTCAGATCAAGGCTTTAGGAAAATCAATTTGATAGCTGAATAAAGGATGGATTGGAATGAAGAGATATTTGATGTAGGGAGAATCAACAAATCTTCCCAATGTTTGGAGAGCCATGTCTTTTTAAAACATAGAAACTTTGTTTTCTACATGTATTTTATCCAAATTATTTACCCAAGTTTCCACATTTAACTGTTTCTAATATTTATTAAATTTTTGCTGCTAGAAAGTGCTTGGGAGTATAAATAATAATACTAGCTATTATGTATCTATCTGGTACTTAAAAGTTTTATAAAACATCAGGTATCTTATTTCATTTGTGTCTCATAACAACTCTATGAAGTAAGAAGATGAAGCTCAATTAAGACCAAGGTCATACAGTTGGGAAATATGGGAGCAACACTTGAACTCAGAACGTTTGACTCAATGTCCATTGTGTTCCATTGTGCCAAAGCTGTTTCTCAGTTCATTAGTTGAAGAATGTGAGAAATAAAATATATTAAAACCAATGGATTGACTAGTTTTTCTTGTGCAACAAGATAACTGCATAAATATGTATACATATATTGTCTTTAACATATACTTTAATATGTTTAACATATATGGGACTGCCTGCCATCTAGGGGAGGAGGTTGGGGAAAGAAGGGGAAAAGTTGGAACAGAAGTTTTTGCAAGGGACAATGTTGAAAAATTACCCATGCATATGTTTTGTATATAAAAAGCTATCAAAAAACAAAAAAAGTAGTGGATTGAGATCAGATTTGGTTGAGTTAGGGAAAGAGAGGTAGATTAAATTGTCATATTAGCATCATATTTGTGTTCCATATAGCTTCTTAGATATTCCAATTATAATAAAAGTAATTATCACAAGCCAAATGAATGTCTTTAAAACAGATCAGAGAGCTAAACTATTAAGTCATCAGAATAATTTATTAGGATCTCCATAACTGATTCAATAGCAGCTCACATATGGGAACCAAAACAGCTATACAGTCCTAGAATATATCAAATTAGTCCAAAACAATAAACCTGACTCTTCCATTTACTAATTATGTGTCCTTAGCTAAGTCAGTCAACTTCTCAGGGACTCAGTTTCCTCATTTGAAAAGTGAAAGAATTGGAATGGTCTTCAAGAACCCCAAGTTCTGTAATTCTGATTCTGTGTACTAACTGAAACAAGCTATATTTGATTTGTGAAGCTTATGTCTATATGAACCAAAACGTACAGCAAATTGTCAATTCGATTAGCTCAGTCATTTCAGTTAAAATATTAGTCAGTTTAGTTAAGAGCTGAGTGCTCACAGACTTAGAAATCTTGAACACATTTTTTTTTTACCTCATATGAACAGAAAACAATAAAACCCCAAACTTATTGATTAATTAAAATTTTTTTATAAAAATGAGTTTTGTTTTGTATTTCTTTTTGGGGGGCAGGGAGAATTAGGTTCCTCATTGATTGGTACAGGTTGATGATATAAGAAAAGTTGGCAGGGAAGATGTGACCTTGGCCACTATTATCAGACACAGTCCTAGAAAAAATTAATATAAAGTCTGTGAGGTTTGTCTTTTGGCATTTTTTGGCTCTCCCAACTCACTCTATATTGTGATCATTGTAGTCAGAAGTTATTGTAGAAGGTATCTGGAACTACATAAGTATTCCATTAAAACTAAATGGGGAACATAGTGGGTGGAGTCCTAGGCAAAAAAAAAATTGTCAAGTTGCTGTTTATATAAACAATTTATTGAAAAATGTCCATATTTGGTTTGTGGCAGCTCTCTTTGTGGTGGCCAGAAACTGGAAACTACGTGGATGCCCATCAATTGGAGATTGGCTGAATAAATTGTGGCATATGAATAATATGGAATATTATTGTTCTGTAAGAAATGACCAGCAGGATGATTTCAGAAAGGCCTGGAGAGACTTACAGGAACTGATGCTGAGTGAAATGAGCAGGACCAGGAGATCATTATATACGTCAATATATATGAGAATCAATTCTGATGGACGTGGCCCTCTCCAACAATGAGATGAACCAAATAAGTTCCAATAGAGCAGTAATGAACTGAACCAGCTACACCCAGCGAAAGAACTCTGGGAGAGGACTATGAACCACTACATAGAATTTCCAGTCCCTCTAATTTTGTCTGCCTGCATTTTGGATTTCCTTCACAGGCTAATTGTACACTGTTTCAAAGTCCGATTCTTTTTGTTCAGCAAAACAACTGTTTGGTCATGTGTACATATATTGTATTTAATTTATACTCTAACATATTTAACATGCCATCTGAGTGGGCGGGAAGGAGGGGAAAAATTGGACCAAATGGTTTGGCAATTGTCAATGTTGTAAAATTACCATGCAAATATCTGATAAATAAAAACTATTATAAATAAAGTTTAAAAAAAGTACATATTTGGTATACTGATTTATCATTGCACTGATGATATAACTTGAGGCAGCTATGTGGAGCAGTGGATAAAATGCTGGGCTTGAAGTCAGAAAGACCTGAGTTCAAGTATTATTTTTTTTGCAATTTGAGCAAGTCCCTTAACCCTGCCTGCTTGTTTCCTCATATGTAAAAAGAAGTGGAAAAGGAAATAGCAAACTACCAAATTCTCACACACATCTTTGAGTGAGCTCAGTAAGTGAGCTCCAGGATAGTTTTAGAAACCTGAATATGGAAACATATTTTGTAAATATTAGTCCTTTCGATTATCTTCAACAACAAGCTAAGAAAATTTGGTCTATTTCAGAATCCATCTAAAGCACATTCATGTAGACTTGAATTCGTCTTTGGTACCTTGATCGATTCAATAACATACATAACCATGGTGAATGGTCCCAGAAAGGTAGACAGGAAAATTCATATGATAATTTGATATTATAAATTCTAGATTATGTTACCATGAGGTGGATAGTTAATAGATTTGATGGGATTTCTATTTGAATTTTTGCCATCTTTAAACAGCATTGCATCCATTTTTTTTCCCACCACTGAGGCAGTTGGGGTTAAGTGACTTGCCCAGAGTCACACAGCCAGGAAGTATTAAATGTCTGTGGTCAGATTTGAACTCGGGTTCTCCTGACTTCAGGGCTGTTGCACTAGACCAATTAGCTGTCTCCCCATTGTTTTAACTTTAAAAAAGTCTAGGATTTTGATCTTTCTTGATAATAACATTTATATCTTTGGTAAACTCTCAAGAGAATGGAACATAAAATATAAACTTATGTTTTAAATAACATTCCAATATAGAATTAGAATGAGTGGTGATTGCAACTACAATGTCCAAATTTTGTCAGGTAATTTTTAGCCCATCTCTCTTTCCACTGTTCAAATATAAGATTGAAATAATTGATTTTTGCTGTCTGGACTACTTAACAAGATGAGGATAAACTATTTAAGAACAGTAGGATAGGATCATGAAAAGGGGAATGATTTCCTGAAATATGGGATCTATAAGAATATTATTAACCCTTTGGTGGTCAGACAGATCACTACTGAACTCTAGTTTTTATGTCACTGTTGTACAAATATTTGGCACAAGAAATATGATGCCTTTCCCAAAAGTTCTCCCTTACACAAAAATTGAATTAGTATCGGACAATTCCATCCATCTTTAAAGTGCTCAAATGTATGGGGATTATTAAAACTCATTTGACTACTACTATTATAATTCACTACAGCCTCAAGATCACTGATAGTTTCAAAAATGAATCCCCTGTTCTAACTTACTAGCTATTTTCAATACTATTCATCAGATATTCCAGGAAAACAGTTTTATGTTCCTCCTACCCCACAAGGAAGAACTAGTTGTTGTACATGCAGAATTTAAGTCTAATTTTCCTGTTGGAGCTGAAACCCCATTGCAATATTCAATAAACTGTATCCTGTTCCAATTTCAACCGGACATTTGTAAGTACCTTGCCTCCTTTCCTACTCACCAAATGTTATGCAAATATTGGCTTCAAAATAATCATCTTTTTATGGGTATCTACCCATATTACAATATCATTGGTATATGATGACAGAGACCTTATGCTCAGTACAAATGGGGAGAGTGGGGAGAGAGGTTTCTACTTCATAGTCCTAACAATTCCATTACTTTTGTTGATTAGTGACTCAGTTCCTCTTCTTGTTTTAATATAATCTCCGTTCATTCTGCATTTCTGTGGTCTTCTTGAGGCAGTCTCCTTCTACCACCTGTGAGTATTCATCTTGTGGAAGTAAAATTTCATTGTTAAGGTTTTTTTTAATTAAGTTGTAGTTGCTTAACATGTGTGATGAATAAAAATAATGCCCTTTTGATTGAATATTTAATAAATGTTTGCCCTAACAAATACAATTCCCTGGGTGCCCACAAGAAAGTAATGTGTTGCACACACCTATAGTTCTGGGTAGCTGAGAGCTTCATTATCAGGAAGCTGTAATTGCAACAATAGTTCCTTGACTGGAGTCTCTGGTCACTTGGTTTCTGCAGTCCTCAGCCACAATATCTTTGATCATAGCAGTATGAAGTTAGCCCTCCAATCTTTATTCAGCTTTCCATCCATCCTTTTAGATGTTAGGAAACATGTAAATGCCCTGTGTATATTCAGTGCCACCATCTAGGAACTGGACTAATGGGTCTCCGAGCCCTCTTTTAACTCTAAAACCATAGATAATATAAGGTTGCAGTAAGCCTGAGGAACTTTAGTTAAAGATTAAATCAAACAATTGAAATAGCACACATTTTGGAGTTTAGGAGACAGTATAATTCTGTTCATCTTCAATTCATGTGTGTTTCTATTTTCTTTTATCCACTAGAATAGAAGCTTCTTAAGGACAGTCAGCTTAGAACATAGAAAGTGCTTAACAAATGCTTGATTGTTGATTGATTGATCATCCTGGTAAATTATTTCTGAATTAGTACTTTATTTTTTCTCTTGTAAATATAATCCTAGAAAATCATTTTATGTGGTATAAAGTTTATGGTAGACAAGACTACAAAAAGAAAGACATTTCCAGTTGCTGTGTCAGAGGGAATAGTGATAACGGATTTAAGCATGATTAATTTCTGAATTCTTCATAATCACCATTCATTTTGACACAATGATGTTTCATAATATTCATACAGCACAATTTGTTTAGCCACCCACCAATCAATCAATCAATGTACCTACCTCAATAGGTTGTTGTTAGAATCAAATATGATGATATTTCTAAAGTGCTAAGCACATTGGCTGGCACATAGCTGGCACTTAATAAGTGCTTATTCCCCTTCACTTTTCCTAAATGGACACATTTGGGGATAATGATACATTATCACATATAGAACTTTTCTGTCATTGATCTCTTTGGGGCATGGCCATTTTGGCAAATAAAAAAGGAGAAACACTAGATACATCTTTGATAGGCCATAATTCACTAAAATAGTAATTAGTACAAAGTATGACCTGTTAATAATAATTAATTCAGAAGAAAAAATGTAAATCTGAATGAAAAATTTGAAATATCAAATGAGTGAGTCAAAGAATAAGTTAGTTAAAAGGTGAAAAAATATGATTTTAGATATATTCTCATCAAAATGACTTCAATAATATAGCCAAGAAATCCAAATATCCATTGTCTGAGATAATAGGCCCAAACATGTGACCAAACTGAATTTATTATAATTGATACAAGGATGGTACAATGTAAGAAAAATAATTACTATAAAAATTACTAGTCTCACATAGCATTTTGAATTTCCAAAGTACTTTATATGTTATTTCATTTGATCCTTACAACAATTCTATGAGGAAGATTCTTTTGAAACTGAGCTAGGAAAATCTTAAGTGACTTATCCAGGATCACAGAAGTGGTTGTTTGGATTTGTCTAAACTCAAGTCTCCCAGATTTCAGCTCAAATATGTCATGTATCTTATTGTCTAATTAATTAATCATATTAAAAATAAATACATCCAATACAATGTGATTTTTTCAATTGATGGAGAAATAACTTGATCCTTTTCTAATACGAGAGACTACATATATCTATAACCAAAAGGTAGCATTATTTGTATTGGGAAAATTCTAAACATTTTCCCATTGTTATTTGACTTATTTCTTTAAAAAGCCAGTGAGAATACTATACTAAGAAATGAATTAGAAAATCTCTAAATAATTAGTCTTAATAACTCTAGCCAGGTCTTTGTTATTCTCATATTTTAAACTGTAATACAGAAATCTAATTCCATTCTTGGACCCCATCTTTGCAACCATTCATACTTCCCAAATCTGCTTTTCTCTCCTTAAGTCATAGTCTTTGATGACTATAACGGTGAAAACATTTTCTGTGCCAGTTATCTTCAGTTTCTTTCTCAAGATGGTTTAATCTTTAGTATTTTTATTTGTATTCCTTCTGACTTTATCCTTTGTGTGCAGATGGATTATCAGAAATGAGTACTCATCAGCTAGTTCTGTTACCAGAACAAATCTTAAGAAACTCTACCTTGTCCTGGATGGCTGTTCTAGGAAAGTATCAGATTTCTCTATTTTATTTATAGTCTATAGACAACTACCTTAAGATCTTGTACCAGGAAATCATTGACTAACACTGTGCTATGAGTCACTTTTTCCAATCAATCAGTCAAGTAATGTTTGTTAAACCTACTTTTTTTTTTTAAAAAGAGTTTTAATGTGTTTTACACATATCGTTTTATTTGTTCTCATAGGAAGATTGTGAGTTAGATGTAGAAATCGTTATCATCCCTAAATTATAGATAAGAAAACTGGATTAGAGAAATGATAATAAAGTGATCAAACTATTATGTTAGAAATGGAATTCAGAATCATTGCAATATATCCAACAGATGATATGCTTAGTAAGGACATCATCTACAAGTGTTAAAATATATCATAATTATTGCATATACAATGGAAAAATGTAAGCTTAAGATCCATGATCTTAAAGGAAAGTGATATTATTATATATCGGCAAATTGGTAAAATACAGCACAAAAAGGAGCAATCATGTCTGCCATCAGAAATTGTACAGGACTTTTATTTTATGATCTCTCACCTAAAGTCATCTGTGGATTTACATCATTCTTTGGGGAACAAGTGCTATTTTCAGGACATTCCCATACCCCTCCCTTTCTGTCCCCTCACAGCTAGTTCAGGCTCTTTAATTGCTCTCCCTATTTATTTCTCCCCTCTCCAATTCTTTCTCCACATAGCTGACAAAGTGATAGCCCTAATGCACACATCTGCAATTTTTTTTCCTGCATATATTCCATACTTGTTGAAGGTGGGATCCCTAGTCCTTTGTCAATCTTGCTAGGAGATTACTCAAAGAATTGCTTTGGCAAATTGCTTAGGGTTGGAATGGGGTTTGTGGGGGGAGATATTTTCATCTTCCAAGTTGTTATTCTCTCTTCATTAGCACCATTTCACCTTGTTAGCACCTTGACAGAATGCCCAGCTTCCTTTCCCTTGTCTTATTCAGCTCTTATCAACTTGTCTTTACTTACCTTGTCTTTTTACTCCCCCCCTCAGTTACTTTTCCCCCTGGAGACCTCCTTCTCCCCATCCAGAGATTCTTTCCCTTTGGTTTCTCTTCTCCTTGATTTTCTTTTGTTTCCTTCTCTTTAGGTCCTTGATTGGGAGTCTTTCTCCTTCATCATTAGCTTTCATTCAACACAAATACTTCTCCACTTTTCCTTCCTTTCACTTCTCAAAACTTGTCCAATTTCCTCTCTCTAAATTGGGGTAGCTAGGTAGCTCAGTAGCTCAATAAATTAGCACCCAGCCTAGAGCCAGGAAGACCTGAGTTCAAATTTTACTTCAGAGACTAGTTGTGTGACCCCAGGCAAGTCACTCAATGCTGTTTGTCTAAGTTCCTCATTTGTAAAATGAGTTGTAGAAGGAAATGACAAAGCACAACAGTTTTTGCCAAGAAAATCCCATATATGTTCACAGAGTTATTCATGACTGAATATTCATTGTTTATACATTGTTTAGCATTTAAAATCCTCCAGATCTCCTTTGACATTTCTTTTCCTTTCACATTCTTACTCTTTCCACAAAAGCTAGAAGTATGTTTTCATGAATTTGAAGTCATTCTTAACAATGAACAAAATTAATGGCTTCAGGACCTCTTTGGACACATTTTGGTAACAGGAAACATGCTAATGGATGTTTCAGATGTTCAGCTACTGAATATTATTTCAAGGAGTTCAAGGATAAAGAACTGGAAGGAAACTTCCATTTAGCTTAAATCCTTTCTTTTACACATGAGGGAAATAAGTCCTGAGAGGTCAAGGATTTTTGGAGCAAAGAATTGCACTAGAAGTTGAGAGAGAGCAAGAACATTGTATTTGAAGTCAGAAAGCCTGGATTCAAGTTGTAATATCTTGATTGGACAATCAGTTCATCTCTTCCTTAGTTTCCTCATCTATAAAATGAGAGGTGATGGATTAGATAATTGTTAAGGTCTCTTCTACCAACTATGGTCTATTATTCAATATTATTTAGCAAATGATGGTTTATAGTTCCAAATAAGGGGCAGCTAGGGAGTGCCATAGTTCATAAAGCACAGGATCTGTAGTCAAGAAGACTCATCTTCAATCAAGCCATTCTCCAATTGATAAATGGTCAAAGGATATGAACAGACAATTCTCAGATGATAAAATTGAAACTATATCCACTCCTATGAGTGTTCCAAATCACTACTGATCAGAGAAATGCAAATTAAGACAACTCTGAGATACCACTACACACCTGTCAGATTGGCTAAGATGACAGGAACAAATAATGATGAATGTTGGAGGGAATGTGGGAAAACTGGGACACTGATGCATTGTTGGTGGAGTTGTGAAAGAATCCAGCCATTCTGGGGAGTAATTTGGAACTATGCCCAAAAAGTTATCAAACTGTGCATACCCTTTGACCCAGCATTGCTGTTATTGGGCTTATATCCCAAGGAAATACTAAAGAAGGGAAAGGGACCTGTATGTGCCAAAATGTTTGTGGCAGCTCTTTTTGTTGTAGCTAGAAACTGGAAAATGAATGGATGCCCATCGGTTGGAGAATGGTTGGGTAAATTATGGTATATGAAGGTTATGGAATATTATTGCTCTGTAAGAAATGATCAGCAGGAGGAATACAGAGAAGCTTGGAGAGACTTACATCAACTGATGCTGAGTGAAATGAGCAGAACCAGAAGATCATTATACACTTCAACAATAATACTGTATGAAGATATATTCTGATGGAAGTGGAAATCTTCAACATAAAGAAGATCCAACTCACTTCCAGTTGATCAATGATGGACAGAAATAACTACACCCAGAGAAGGAACATTGGGAAGTGAATGTAATTTGTTAGCACTACTGTCTATCTAGCCAGGTTACTTATACCTTCAGAATCCAATACTTAACATGCAACAAGAAAATTAGATTTACACACACATATATTGTATCTAGGTTATACTGTAACACAGGTAAAATGTATGGGATTGTCTATCATCTAGGGGAGGGAGGGGAAAATTTGGAAAAATGAATACAAGGGATAATGTTATAAAAAATTATTCATGCATAAAAAATGTTAATATTAAATAATACATAAACAAAAAAAAAGAAGACTCATCTTCATGAATTCTAATTCAGCCTTAGACACTTACCAGCTATATGACTCTAGGCAAATCACTTAACTGTATTTGTCTTTGTTTCCCCATATGTAAAATAAGCTGGAGAAGGAAATGACAAACTAGATCATCATCTTTGCCAAGAAAACCCCAAATGGGGTCATGAAGAGTCAAACATAACTGAACAGGAGCAACAAAAGTCCCAAGCAATATACCTGTAAAGGTAGAAAAATAAAGTATGAGCTTCATTTAAAGCACCAGCTACTCGGAAATTCTTTGATGGTCAGAGTATTCTGGAAGAGAACATCCCACCCCCAGTGTACTTTCATCCTGGTCCTGAGCCCAGATCTGAGATTTGAAAAAGCACTGGGATGCTTTCATCCTTCCTACTAAGCCAGGGTCAAGCAGTATTGTCATGGCTGGCAAGAAATCCTTTTTTTCTCCCCAACATTTCTCTTCTCCTGCAGTCTTTGGACAGCTTGAGAGTCATGCCTTCTGCCAGTGTTGCCGGAAAGGCAACTTCTTCATTTTTCAAACCGGGTTTGAGCCTGTTCCAGAATCACACATACAGATCTGATTGATGGCTTCAGTCGGTTGATTGCATATGTTTTTATCAGACTCGACTTCAAATAGTTAGTGGTTGCCTGCCAAACTTGCTCTGAGTTTCCAGGATATCCAGGGCAGGACACCGGACTTCCTCATTAGCCAGTGTCTACCTGCTGCTCTGGGCAATGTTGGAGCCCAAGGGAAGTGGTGTTCCCATTCTGTTCCATCAAGGGATTCCCCCACAGTTCCTTTGTATGCTTTGGCTTGTTCTGGTGCAAATGCTATAACAGCAGCAGTTCTGACATTTGATAAGCAGCTTTTCTGTTCACTGAGTGTCAATGCAAGAGGCCTCGTGACATTTTCAAACAATTTCAGGCTGAGTAGTATAGTCAGAAGAGCACTGGGCTGGATTTGTGTCTCTGCTATGTGATATAGGCAAGTCACAATCTTTCATGATTCACAGAATGGCGCAGTGAATAAGAGGTGCCTGGAGACAATACTAGATCTGGATTCAAATCCTACCTCAGATGCCTTACTAGCTATGTGGTCTTGGGGAAATGACTTTCCCTTTTTGTGCCTCAATTTCTTCTTTGTTAGAAAGTATTTTTTTATTCTGAACTTTTTGTTGGTTAGTTGTTCAGTTATGTCTGACTTCAATAACCCGTGGCCCAACTGTCCATCAGGTTTTCTTGATACTAGAGTGGTTCGCCATTGCCTTCTCCAGTTTTAGGCAGAAGTTAAGTGACTTGCTCAGGGTGATGCAGTTGTTGTCATGCATCCTTCATTTTTGAAGAGGATCAAGGACATCTAGATGGTGATGTCTTGACTGGCACATGAATTAGATTTAAGTGAAGTAGACCTGGGCAAAATCATCAGCCTCACTCTCTCCTCCTCAATCAACAAAATCCAGTGGTAAGACAAAAGTCAAGATGACTGGTGTAACATGCCCTCCTGGCAGTTACAATTACTTGTCTATCCGAGGCCCAACAGAGTACCTTTGACCACTGACCTTTGCAGTGTCAACTCTACCCGGCTCGCCTCCTCTGAGGCCTTCAAAGGTCTCTGGCCATGATCTTTTGAATCTATAGCTTAATAACCGGTAACGCACTCAAGAACAGCCACGTGCAATCTTAAAAGCCTTTATTATACCTACTCATATAATGCCCTGACTGATGCCCTGACTTGTTGGTTCCTGAGTGAATACCTGGTCAGAAGACCCACGTGTTCACTACCAAAATCCTTACCTCTTTCGGCTATCCATCTCGGCTTGGCCACCCAGGTTAGGGAGCCAGGTTAAAGAGAGCGACTGCTGTCTGCAGTGGACTTATAAAGGGCCTGTGAGGTCACACACACAGCCAATCAGCGAGAGAGTCGTCATCCATTATGAAGCTATCTTAATATGGCCAAGATCCCACCCACATGGTAGTCCTAATATCCACAGAGATTACTTCTGGGCCACTCGAATCTCCTGTTGCACTGTGGCGCTGCCTATTTAAAGGGCCCTTACAGCTGGCAGTGGCCCAGTATGAAGGGATGGACTTGTCCATTCTAACTTACAACTAGGAAATGTTTGAGTCTAGATTTGAGCTCAGGGAGATGATTCTTCCTAACTCCAAATCCATTGCCCCATTCACTGTTTCAGCTTGCTGCTCTATTATGAACTCAGAAATAACCCCCAAAGGAAAACATTGCCATATACATAGTAAAAGAAAAAAGAGGGTTTTCTTTTCCCAGAAACTATGAATCTCAATTTTATACCCCTTGCTTAAAAATGCATAATATGTTACACATTAATTTCAAAATTTTCCTGATTGTGCTTCTTTGTTTCCTTCTTTTCTCTTTTGCACATTGAAAAAATCTTCCAGAAGCCTGCTTTTCTTGTCTCAACTGTTGCTAGCCCTATGCTTATCACCCCTGCCCAAATTAAAAATTGAGAGAATGAAAAAAACCCTCGTCAAGCAAAACAAATCCCTGTGGCAGCTATGTCCTCAGTTTCCTTGTCTGTGAGATGGGGATGAGGAGAGAAGAGTTTTGAACTTAATAGCCTTTAAGGTTTTTTTTTCTGTTCTAAAACTTAAATCCTTTTATTCTTATTAACCTTTGTTTACTCATTTTTATGACTTTTTATGATGAGATAACTCATCAAAGGATTATATATCTCAATGAGTCCAGCTCCTTCATTTATGGATGAGGAAACTGAGGCACAACAAGGTTAATTAATTTGCCAAGGATCACAAATAAGTTTGAGTCCTCCTGACTCCAAGGCCAGTCTTTTCTCTATCCCCTATATCACATACATGTCTCTGAAAACAAACATGGTTGCCCTAGGTGATACAGGGGATAAAGAGAGGGCTGAAAACCAAACTCTCAAAGAGATCTAACTTCAAATCTGGCTTTAGACACTTAATAGTGTTATGCTGGATAAATCACATAATTTTTTTAGTTTTAGTTTCCTCATCTTTAGAATGAAGGTAATAATAGACCCTACCTTGGAAAGCTATTGTAAGGATCAAATGGAATAACATGCAAAATAAAGCACTTTGCAAAATTTAAAGTACTATATGAAAACTAGTTTTTATTGCTGCTGTTCAACTTGTTGTTAATAGAAGTAATTGTAGCAGTAGAAATAGTAGTAATTACAGTAGCAGCAGTAGCAATATTAGTAGCAGCAAAAGCAGAAAAGTAGCAGTAGCAGTAGTAGTACTACTACCACTACTAGTAGTAGCAACAGCAGTAGTAATAGTAGTAGTAAGAGGAGAAGGAGGAGGAGGAGGAGGAAAAGTAGTGGTAAAAGTAGTAGTAGTAGTAGTTGTTGTAGTAGAAATAATAGTAGTATTAGTAATAGTAGAAGTAATAATAGTAGTAGTAGCAGCAGCAGTAGTAGTAGTAGTAGTGATACACGAGTTATGTTTTTCAGGAAGCTAAAAAAGTCTATGAAGCAGAAGTGGGAAAAATGAATTCCAGTTAAAGGAAACATGTGGGGTACAAGAGGGAAGCAGAAGGTGAAAGATGTGATGTTATGTATAGGGAATAGCTAACAGGCTAATTTGTTGTGAATTAAGAAAGTAAAGGGGGAAGATTTGAGAAGGAGGTAACAGTCAGCTTGGGTTTTTTCTTTATCCTGAATAAGGAGCCACTGAAGATTTTGGACAAGATTGGGTTCCTTTTCTTAGATACCAATTTGGCAGTAGTATGGAGAGAGTAGTATGAGGGACAAGGGGTTAGTCTCAGGAATATTGATTATTTATTATTCAACTATTCCATGAGATAGAGAATGAAGGATTGAGTCAAGGGAAGGAGAAGGACATAGTTGTGAAAGATTTTGCAAATTGATAAGACTTGGCAACTGTTTGGATGTCGGGGTGGAGAAAAGAGGGAAAAGCCAAGAAGTTCTCCAATATTCTGAACCTGAGTGAATTAGAAGCATCAATATCATAGTAACAACAGAAATGCAGAGGTATGGAAAAGAGATGAGTTTGGAGGAGAATACAATGGGTTTTGTTTTTGTTTCTGACTTCATGATTTTGAGATGACTACAGCAGGAAGTTGGCAATATCATACCAGATTTAGGGAGAGAAATTCAGACCGGATACATAGAATTGGGAGGTAACTTTTAAAGGACAAAAATTGAATCTACTAACAATGATGAAATTACCATTGGAGAGAGTATTAGGAAGAGAAGAGAGGAAAATTTAAGACATAAATTTAACAGATGACCACAGAGGGTGGGAAGAAGTTGATGCTTTATTTTTTCCTCCTTTTTTTACCTTCTTATGTTTCTCTTGAGTTTTGTATTTGAAAATCAAATTTTCTGTTTAGCTCTCGTCTTTGCATAAAAAAAATTGAAAGTCCCCTATTTCTTTGATTATCCATATTTTCCCCTGAAAGATAATACTTAGTTTTGCTGGATAGTTAATTCTTGGCTGCAGTCCAAGCTCTTTTGCTCTTCAGAATATCATATTCCCAGCCCTTTGATCCTTTAGAGTGGAACCTGCTAGGTCCCGGGCAATCCTGATTGTGACTTCTTGATATTTGAATTGTTTCTCTCTGGATGCTTGCAGTATTTTTTTCCTTGATCCAATAGTTCTGAATTTAGCCACAACATCCCTTGGAGTTTTCATCTGGGGAGGGGTAGGGGGGGTCAATCTCTTTCAGGAGGTGATCAGTGGATTCTTTCTTTGGTGATTTTAACCTCTGGTTCTAAGATAAACAGTTTTCCTTGATGATTTCTTAAAAAATTGTTGTCTAAACTCTTTTTTTAAAATTGAAGATTCCAAATAGTCCAATAATTCTTAAGTTTTCTCCTCATTCTATTTTCCAGGTTAGTTGTTTTTCCAATGAGATATTTTATATTTTCTTCTATTTTTTTTTTTTTTTTGTTTTGGTTGACTGATTCTTGATGTCTCATTGAGTCATTCACTTCCATTTGTTCAATTCTAATATTTAGTGAATTACTTTCTTCAGTTAACTTTTTTTTCCCTTCTTTTGCATCTGGCCAATTGAACTTTTATATTCATTGGATTTTTTTTTCCCATTTTGCCAAATGGAATTTTTTAGGAAGTTGTTTTCTTCAAACAATTTCTGTTTCCTTTTCCAAAGCTCTTACTTCCTTTCCCCATTTTTCTTCTAACTCTCTTTTAAGAACCTTTTCCAATTCTTCTAAGAGACTCTTTTGAATTTGAGACCAACCCTTCGAGGCTTCATCTGGAGACATTTTGCCTTTAGTGTCTTCAGGGTTTGATTTATGTTCTTCCCTGTCTCCATAATAGCCATCTATGGTCAGAGCTCTTTTCTCTTTTTTACTCATTTTTAAATGTTGAGATTTACTCTTAGGTACCAGGAGCCTCACTCTGGGCAACAATAGCAGTCAGTATGGCAACATGTGCTAGAGAGGAAGCCGCTACATTATAGCATAATGACAATGATAGAGTCAAGCTGGGACTTGTAGTACTAACTGTTACTATACCCACGCACCAGACACAGCCAATATATTCCCCCTGCAGCGGCTGTGACATGCGCAGCATGCACTGTACATCCCTTGCGCCTGTCTGTTGTAGTGGCTTCTGTTACTTTACAAGACTGAGGACCGTCAGTTCTTCTGCATCTCTCTCCCTTCCCCACTCCATACACCCTGGCCTGGGAACTCACCTCACCTTGGTATCACCTCACACTCTGTCTCTACCACCTCAGCCCAGTGCCAGAAGTGTGGGTTGCTAACTCGAGTTTAGGTCAAATGTCACTTCCAGTCTGATTTTGTCATAAGCTGGTGGGCAGCATAATCGTCCTCAGTGGGCCGCATGTGGCCTGTGGGCTGTAGTTTGAAGACCCCTGCTCTAGACTAAGGGTTCTTAACATTTTTTGGTGTTTTGGATCTCTTTGGAAGCGCAGCAAAGTCTATGGATCCCTTCTCAGAATATCACTTTAAAATGCATTAAAATAAAATACCTAGTATAACAAAGGAAACCAATTATATTTCAATACAGATAGCAAAATATATTTTTTAAATGAATTCCCAGAACCCAGATTAAGAACCTTTATGCTTGACAGTCTTATCAGATCCTGGATTTCTTGAATATACACTCAATTTATTAAGATGATAAAGCTAAAATCAATGATCCAAGACAATTCCAAAGGACTTGTGATGAAAAATGCTCTCTACCTCCAGAAAAAAACTGATTAAATTTGAATGTAGGTTGAAAGTCTTATTTTTTTTAACTTTCTTTAATTTTCTTGGGGTTCTTTGTGTTTTCTTTCACAATATGGCTAATACAGAAATTCATTTTGTATGATTGAACATATCAAATCTACAATTATTCCTTTCACATTGCAGAGTTGGGGTGCAAATGGAAAATCCATGTAAATTTTTTTGGTTTTCCCTTCATAGAAGGGATATTTTTCTTTTTCTTCAATGGAGTATTTGCAATATCTTATTATAAAATTTGCATTGATGTTACACAGTAAAATATATGTATACACATACAGACATATATATGTATTTTATATATATACATATTTATATATTTTATATGCATTTCTGAGTTTTTGAACTTTTTCTGTGTCCTCTGCTGGCCTTTATGTGTTATTTGAGGTTTCCACAAAACTCGCTCCAAATTTCTGTTTTATTTCTTATGTTGACTCTATGATATATCTAAACCAGGATGGGGAAGATTATAATATAGAATGGATAACTGCATATCAAATGTCTTGCTTTCTAGGGGTGGGACAACAGGGAGAAAGAGAATTTGGAATTTAAAAATTTTCTAAATAATTAAAAAACTTAAAGTTAATTGGCAAATATTTAATAAAGTAAAATATATTTTAAAAAGATGATATAGCTAATATAGAAAATTGGATGTATGAATCAAGTAAAACCAGTTAAGGTCAGGATTAATTAAATTTTGCTTTTGTTGTGGAAAAATTATAACACTGAACATTGTGATTGTGAGATCAAAGCCCTCTATTTATCAACCCTAGCAAAAAGAAAAATAACTGAGATCTGTCATCACTTTACTTCTAAAAACTTTTCTACACAGTACATGAGTAATTCTGCCTTTTAAAGAGAAAATTGGGCTTTAAATGAATCATAATGTGGTAGCTTAGGAAAAGTTCACCGAATAAGAATACAACTGCTCTTCTGATATACTCATAAAGACTCACCAAAGAGCAATCTTCCACATGTTTGATTTGCAAGAGTGTAGTTCTGTGGATTCTAGTTCCCAGTCATTTTGGAAACTAGAAGCCATTGCCTCCCTGCAGGTTAGTGTGTGCAGACCTTGGCCCTTCCTGGGAAATGAGAAGAGAGATTCTTTGTGTTGGAAGCAGGGATGGCCAGTCCACAGTAGGTTTCCTTAAGTTTTCCACTTGTCACCTAACCAGCAATTTAGGAAATTGTCCAAGTTCACTATGCCCGTGAAGCCAGGGTTCCAGATGTGTAGCTGTATTTGGGTAGAAATTAAAATCAGTCTCTAGATGAGTAAATCAAGTTGAACAAAAAGCTGACCTGGCATATGTTGATTTTGTGTACTTAAACATAGAGCCAAGGATTCGAGGAATCACAAAAATATTAGTTTATATTTTCTATCAGCCTTTACAGTTTCAAAGTTCTTTATATACCTTATCTCAATGTCTCATAAGGAAGCTGTCACACAAATTTTATTATACCTACTTTAAACATGAGAAAGTTAAGGCTGAAAGAGATTAGAGGATCTGACCTACCTCTAAAAGTAAGTGACAGGAAGCTAATCCAAACTATGTCCAAAGGGCTATAAAACTGTGCATACCCTTTGATCCAGCAGTGTTACTACTGGACTTATATCCCAAAGAGATCTTAAAAGAGGAAAAGGGACCTGTATGCACAAGAATGTTTGTGGCAGCCTTATTTGTAGTGGCAAGAAGGTGGAAACTGAGTGGCTGCCCATCAGTTGGAGAATGGCTGAATAAATTGTGGTATATGAATATTATGGAATATTATTGTTTCTGTAAGAAATGACCAGCAGGATGATTTCAGAAAGGCCTGGAGAGACTTGCAGGAACTGATGCTGAGTGAAGTAAACAGAATCAAGAGAACATTGTCCACAGCAACAAGAAGATCATATGATGATCAGTTCTGATGGACGTGACTCTTTTCACCAGTGAGGTGATTCAGGCCAGTTGTAATGATCTTGTAATGAAGAAAACCATCTGTACCCAGAGAGAGGATAGTGGGAACTGAGTGTGGATCACAACATAGTATTTTCAGGCTTTTTGTTGTTGTTTGTTTACATTCTGTTTTCTTTCTCATTTTTTCCTTTTTTGATCTGATTTTTCTTGTGTAGCATGATAATTATGGAAATATGTATAGAAGAATTGCACATGTTTAACATATATTAGATTACTTGCCATCTAAGGAAATGGGTGGGGGAAAGGGAGGGAAAAATTTAGAACACAAGATTTCGTAAGGGTGAATGTTGAAAATTATCCATGTATATATTTTGAAAATAAAAAGCTTTAATTAAAAAAAACAACAAATTTGATCCAATTCTAATAAGGTAGTTGGTTGCACAGTGGTTAGGGCTCCAGGCCCAGAATCAGGAACAGCTGAGTGCCAATCTGGCCTCAGACACTTCCTAGCTGTGTGACCCTGGGCAAGTCACTTAACCCTTTCTGCCTAAGTTTTCTGTTCCATTTAATGGCCTGGAGAAAAAAAATGGAAAACCACTCCAATTATCTGTCAAGAAAACCCCAAAGTCATGAATTATCACACATGACTGAAATCATTGAAGAACAATAACAACTATTGCCTGAGGTACAACCTGTTTATGGTCAGAGATCATTTCTCCAAGTGAACCACTTGTCAAAGGATATTTCAGCCATAAAAACTCTCATAGAGTATTTACTGAAATGAGGGAAGTACACTATCTATATTGGTAGAGAAAACATTTATACTGATGAAGTTGCAGGGCCTCAAAGTCTTATTTGAGCATTTCCTTCCCCTTCCATCACGCTCCCTCCATCATAGCTCATGTCTAACAGCATCTATTTTGTTCAATATACATAGTAAGAACATTTGTTGAATCTTGGCAGTGGGAACCTTGGATCTACCCTCCCTGTTTCTTAAAAATCTTTTTGTAAGACACTTCTGTATGACCTGAAATCATTGGCAAAACATCACAGTATAGACATTCATGGCAGTGGAATAGTAAACTATTTATGATATTGATATTGATGAGAGGAACAATTCTGTCTGTTGTCAGAACTTTCCTCCTAGGGCATATTCTGAAAAATAACTGAAGATTACAGATGATAGATAATAGCCAAAAGCTGAGTTGATATTCACTTAAACACCATTCCTCATTTTATAAGTACATTCATGTAGTTTGGCTATCTATTTTGTCAAATTAAATGAAGAATGGTCAAATCTTTATTTCATCTCATGTTGCATATTATTAAAAAAAAAAAAAACAAGGCAATTGACAACTCCATACGTTTTGTAAATTAAGATGACTAAGACGACTCCCTATTATTAGAATTTGCAAAAAAAAAAGTCATCTGTGGATGTCATTTTATAATCTAGTGATCATAAAATTGAATGCTGCAAAGCTGATTTGGCAAAGCTCTGGAAGGAACCTGAAGAAATCATAGAATCCATTCACCTGTCTTGTGACAGGACTACCTTCAGAGCTATCACTAACCGGTTATGAAAGATGCCCAAGAGGTTAAACAACCTCCATCTAGCATCCTCTTCTTTAAGACCCTCATACTGAAGCTTAAATCAGTTTTTTTTTTCTTGTTTTATTCATTTAGGAGATAAATAATAAGTAGTACCACCTTCTGGATCCCTACTCATTTTTAAGTTAAAATGAGTTTTTATGAATGTCTTTTGCTTTTTGTACAACAGTCATTCATCCCACACCACTACTAAGGACTTCGTTATAACAAAGGGAAAAAAAAAGCAAGCAAAAACCATGGGTGACTCATTCTCTATTTGCCTTAGTTTCTTCAAACATTAAATGAGGATATAATTGGCAACTACTTCCCAGGGTTGCTGTGGGATCAAATCAGATGACATTTATAAATATTATTGTTTGCCATGTAAAATACTTTTTAAAAATACTATTATTAACAATTATCAATTACTAGTAGAATCCAGTTTTTCCCCTTCTTTCAGGGATTGATTTGATTGAAAAATAACTTGGTGAAATGATTTCTTTCTCTATTTTGCAAATGATTTATAATATAAAGTTAATTGTCCTTCAATTGTTTGTTATATTCGACTTAATCCGTCTGGGCAAGCATTTAAAAATATTACTTTGCTTAATTTATGAATTGTCAAATTCATTTTCTGGGACTGAGCTTTTAAGATTTTCTATTTCCTGTTCTTTTAAGTTGAATATTTTGTTTTCTGTAAACATTCATTAATTTTGTTATGAGATTTTTTTCATATTGACATAATAGTTTTTGCACTTTCTTCATCTGTTGCCAATTTCCCTTTCCTATTTTGAATTTAATGATTTGCTTTTTCTCTGGAATTTTTGGAGAAAATTAATAATTTTTTTCTATTTTATTAATATTTTAAAAAACCCATTTCCTAATGTTATTTATATACTTATTTTTCTCCTTTTAATTTGTGTTTCAGGCTTTGTATTTGTTTGGGATTTTTGCTTTCTTATTTTTATAATTTGGTTTTTAATTATTCAATTCATTAATCACATACTTTCTTTTTCATTGACAAAAAATATTTTAAGATGTAAATTTTCTATTAAGGATAACTTTGACAGTTTTTGAATATTTTCTTAAGACTGCCATTTTCCTTGATAAAGTTGTTTATTATTTATATGTATTGTTCTTTGACTCCTTCATTCTTTGTGGTTATATTTTATCTCTAAAGCTGAGTGGTTTTTTCAATTTCCTTTTTTTTTTTTTTATGATCATTTTACTTAATTATGTACCTTAAGGGATGTATTTAATATTTCTCCTTTTCTGAATTTGGTTATTTTTTATTGCTTTTTGTAAAGCTATTTGTTCTCTATTTGTTAATCACTAGAATTCTATCATATCAAATTTTTCCTTTCAGAAAAAGTTTAGGTCCATTTTTGTCTAGGTCCTTGCCTCTTTTCTTTCTTTATCTTATTATTAGGTTTGTCTGGACCTGAAAGGTACACATTGAAGTCCCTAGAAATTAATGTTTTGCTGTCTTTTTCTTCTTGTTACGTGATTAGCTTTTCCTTGTAAGTACCTAGATATGATCATTCAGTGGATATATGTAACATTAACATTGCTTCATTTATTTATGGTCCTTTTTTTTAACCATAATATAGTTTTCTTAATAATCTCTTTTAACTATATCAAGGTTAGTTCAATCCATATACATTCATTAAGTACCAGGCATCTTACTAAGTGCCGGAAACACAAAGAATGCCCAAAACAACTCCACCTACCCTTTTATACCTACTTTCTAATAGTGGAAATAACACGCAAACAATTACATGTTTACAAACTTTATATATAGAATCAATTGGACATAATTTCAGAGGAAAAGTTTGGAATTCTTCTAACTAATACTATTTAACTATTATCTAATAGTATTTTCAGTTTATTTTTGAATTTTCTTCCACTTACTTATATCTTCAGCTTCATTTCATAGACTAGGACTTTGTGTTAGGGGAGGTTGTCCCACTTTTAAATGGCGTGGCTAGTTCTGAGGCCCGTATCCCAATGTAGCCCTAGAGTGGGGACCCAAATGTTCACAGGGGACTATTTGTGTCCAAACTGTGGCAGAGCACTCCGAGCTCATATTGATCTAAATGGCCACAGTCAGATGCACTGTAACTCGACTCTAATGTAGTGATGTCATTTTGGTCCTCTTTGAGAATGAAGGATAATAACCAATCACTGAAGATATTCGTCTACCTTGGATAGATTTACTACTCAAATGCACTGCTCTGACACTTCAGAAAGCAGCCTGATACATTCTCCCTTGCTTCATGGATTGCTTATTCTCATCATGAACATATTTCAAAAATAACTTCAGCATCAGTTCAGTCTTTTAATTTTGATGAGTCAGGTACTGCATAAGTATCTAATATAAGACCAAATAGGGTCACAAGGAAACATTAAAAGTAAGTGTAATTTAATGAACTCCTGCTCTAGATAGTAAGTTTTATGATTTTACAATCACTGAAAGATGGTCTCTCTCTCTCTCCACTCCCTCCCTCCATCTCATTCCCTCCCTCTCTTCCTCCTTCCCTCTCCTCTCTCTCTCTCTCTCTCTCTCTCTCTCTCTCTCTCTCTCTCTCTCTCTCTCTCTCTTTCTCTCTCTCTCTCTCTCTCTCTCTCTCTCTCTCTCTTTCTCTCTTTCTCTCTCTCTGCCTCTCTTTCTCCATCTCTCTCTCTCTCTAATATATATATATATATAAATATATATACATATATATATATATACATATATGTTTCTGTGTCTCTCTGTCTCTGTCTCTTGCTTCCTTTCTTCTTCCCTCCCTCCTTTCCTTCTTTCTTTTCTTCCTTGTTGACCAGTTGAATGATACCACTTAATTCTTAAGACAATACAAACTGAATATCATGTGAAAATTAACAATATCACTCATATAGTAGATATGAGAACTTTTAGTAAATGTATACTGATAAATCACTACTATAAGACCAAAATATGTAAGTTTCAAATGAATTTAGTATTACCTGTATCAAGTTTATGGGGAAAATTGTAAAATTTTTGTAAAAGCTAAATTTTCTGTAAAAAAAAAAAAATTGTGGTGATTCAATAGATCAATCATGTCTGACTCTTCATGACCCCATAGACTGACTCTCCATGTTTTGTTTTGTTTTGGCAATGATACTGGAATATTTTTTCATTTTCTTTTTTAGTGGATCTGGTGGATGCTTTTGTAGGCAATCAGAGGTTAAATGATTTATCTAGGATCACACAGCAAGGAAGTGTCTGTGGCTTTGAATTCAGGTCTTCCTGACTCCAGGTCCAGTACTCTATCCACTGATCTACCAACTGCCATATAAATATATGGTGAATATATATATGTGTGTGTGTGTGTGTGTGTACATACAAGCTGAGTATAGATGTATATGTATGTATATATGTATGTATTTATATAAAATAAATTATATTACAATCCATATCACTTGCAGTTTCATCTTATACAATAACATTAGACAATCAGCACAATTCACTACTAGCACTGATGCCAATAACTTCTTTTAAATAGTTTATGATTATTCCAATTTTACATTTAAAAATTACTGCTTATAGAACATTTTGAACTTTATATTTTTCAAACTTAACATATTCAAAACAGAGCATATTTTCTGTCCCAAAGCTGGTCCTTCTATCTTATTGTTGAAGGTATTACCAATCTTCTACTCACCTCGTTTTACTAAATTGGTGCCATCTTCATCTTCTCATTCTCCCTCAGCCCACATATCTAAAATCATGCAATTTCTTTGTTTATAAATCTATACTAAGAGGCTTGTCTTCAATAACTTATAATAAATTCTGTTCTTTCTATTGTACTACAATATTTCTCTGGTCATTCTTTTTATTTCTACTTAATTTATTGGGAATTCTTCTTGTTTACTTTCTTTTTTTTTAAAGTAATTTGTGTGCTCCACCACCATATTTCGTCCTTCCTCCCTCACACTGGTTTGAGGTTTATTAATGCTGAAAAACTGATAAATCAGCATTTGATTTAATCATTTAAATAGATTTTTGTTTTTTATTTTATATAATTTTAGATCTTTATAATTTTCCCGTGGTTTGGGGATGGTGGTGGTGATGATTTCTTGATTTTTCTAGGATTTTTTTTTAACTGTATATTTAGTTCACTTATTCTTTAGTTTTTCTCAATAATCTAAGTTTAAAAAAAAGTTAAGATTCATTCTAAAAATATGTGCATATGTTGGTACATGCTGTATCATTATTTATTATTTGTCTTTTCACATAATGAAAAATGATTTGTTCTTTGATCCTCACAGTATAGGATATAATTCTGTAATCATTTAGATATTTATATATTAATTGTTATATTTGTTTATGATTTGTTTGGGCCTGGGTACGTGGCAAATTATTCTCAAGATATTATGTATGCAAAGAAATATATATTTCAAAAATATTTTATTCAAATGATGATATAAGTTTTTATAACTATTTTCTCCAGTTGTATCTTTAGTTTATGGTTTGTTTAGATTTGCTAGATTTTTAGTTCTGAAAGAAAAATATTAAGATATAATTATTTTGTTAGTATTTATTTCTTCTTGAACTTAATTATATTTCTTTTATGCAGGTAGCCACTATACTATTTGTTGTACATATATTATTAATGATATTGTTTCATTTCCTATAAAGGTTTTAAACACATTGTGAAATAATGCGTAATACTTAATGTTATTGACATTGCAAAATTTAATTGTTGATTTTCATGCAATTATAATTGAATTTCTTTTTAATCACATGATGTATAGTTTTGTTCCAGCTCAATATTGTCTATGTATATGTGTGTGTGTGTGTGTGTGTGTGTGTGTGTGTGTGTGTGTGTGTGTGTTACTTCTGTGTGTTTCTTTTGGGCAGTAAATTGTTGGATTCTGTTTTCTTATCCATTTTGCTATTTCATTGTATTGAGGAGTTTAATCCATTCACATTTAAGGTTATAATTTTAGATTTTTATTTTCTTTAATTTCACTCTTTTGTATTTATTTCTCTCTCTTTTCATTTAAGTCAGTGCTTGAGCCATGCTTTTATATTTGCTTATATTAATTTTTCCCAATTTCTATCCACATGATCGATTTCTTTTTTTTTTTTTACTTTTTTTACTCTATCCCAAATTTTTTGGATTTGTATTAAATCATTCTATTAATCTCTATCTATCTATCTCTCTATCTATCCATCTATCTACCTATCATCTATTATCTCTCTCTGACTGTTTTGTTCTGTCACTATCCTATCCCATCCCATATCTTCCTATTCCACTCTAATCTCTTCTTTTTACTTTACCTTCTGCCTGCTCAAATAAAGTTAATGATTTTAGAATTCCCTCGGATCTGACTCTCATCCATTTTCTTATCTAGAATAATATGTATTAGTTCCATTTTTTAAAAACTCACACTTAGAAATCATTCTTTGTTTACTCCTAATCTTTATCTTTCTTCTTGTTGCATACTCATATTTCATTTTCTCATTCTTTACAGAACTGTTTCGATCATCATAATTTAGGATCTTTTTAAAGTCAGAAACACTCAACATTTTATTTGTTTTAAAGTGATTTTAGCAATACTTTATAAACATTTTTAAGCTGAATATCTTCTCCCATTTGAATTTAGAAAGACAAATCAATCATTTCAATAAGGCAAAATAAAGGAAGGAGAATAAGCATTTATTAAGAACCTACTATGTATCAGGCACAGTGTTAAGCACTTTGCAAGCACTATCTCATTTGAGTCTCACAACAAACAGAACTACATTGCAGAATATGTTCCACATAAATTCATTGGCAATTTGTGTTTTAGTATTGTTTAAATTTTGGTCTATATGTTGCTTTCCCAAAAAAACCCTAAATAATAAAAAGGGGTTCTTGAAGAAAAAAATAAGGAAGATTCCTTTCCAACTCTGTTTACTTAATTATATCAGTTTGTGTAAATCTCCATGCTTCTTTGTATTCATCATATTCCTCATTCCTTATATAACAGCAATATTCTGTCACAACATGTAGCACAACTTGATTAGTCATTCCTTTGTTATATTTTTCAAAAATTATGACTACAGAGAGTAATTCTTTAGGCATGCAATGGCAGGGTCTAATTCTGTTTATAATGAATTTTTTTTGGTTGTTGTTCTTAGAGGCCAGACTGTCTTTTAACTTTTTTTTTTTGCATCTCCAGGACTTAATATAGTACCTGGCACATCAATGGTGCTCATTGATTTTGTTTATTTGTTTTTCATTTGCTAAAAATATATTCATCACAATAGTTTCCATGCAATGTACAACAACAAAAGAATAAATACTAGAGAAATAGTCATAGAGATAGACAAAGTCATTAATCAATCAGCTAGAATTTGTTAAATACCAATTATATACTAAAGATTGTACTAAATGTTGGGAATACAAATATTAAAAAAAAAAAGAAATTTCCTTCTTTCAAGAATTTGTGTTCAATCAAGGGAATGAATTCTACAAAACAACAACAACAACAAAATCTCTTACACTACAATCCTTTTTCTATGATTGAAAAAATATAGAATAGAACCTGTAGAAGGGTTTCTTTTTTCTTGGGGGTGGATTATTTCAGTTATATCTTGTGTATTGGACAACTTCTAATTGATTTTAACTAACAAGAAAGTTTCTTCAGGACAAACCTGCCTGCTGCATTTTGCATTAGCCAAAGTCTTTGAAAATGGAACCAATGGGAAGCTGTGGATGGGAACAAGCCATTCAGATTCCATGGGATTTGGTGACCACAGAACAATTTTCCATTGCATTAAAGAGTTTTCCTGTGTGCCATTAAACCAACTTTCAGCTTTGTATCAAATTCATACAGTAATGATTTTCATTTTCTGTGACTTGTCCAACTTGGGATAGAAATGAGACATGAGTGACTTAGTGCTGCACCAGGAAGTATCTTTTCATTGTTGGAGAGAGGAAAACAAACACTTTCACAGTTTAATCAATCTTATGGAGCAGATGGATACAGCAGTTAGTGCAAAAACAATTTTGCCAGGAATATTAACACTTCTACAATTTATCAGAAAGGGGAGTAGTCGCTTACCAACAATTTTTCAAAAATATTATAGGATGTCTACTGGCAGGCACCACAGTAAATAATTTCTGACTTTGTGTTCCCACATGGTCTTATGAGGTCATTAAAACTGATAATTAAGTTGTCTATTACATGAAACGCAATGGAGAATTGAGGTAATCTTGCAGGTGGTTTAGTTCCCAAATCACTTGTCTAAAATATTCAGATAATTGAAGCAAAAACCAAAAAAACCTTTGCCTTTGATTTGTCCAGATGATTGCTTTAATTTCCAATTTTAATTTGCATGCCTAGCTATACATTTATATGCCGGAGTATTCATATCAGAAGATTCTATATTTGGATGCCATTGCTACACTAATTCCAATATTGCATACAAAATTATTTTTCTTTTAAAAATGAAAAAGGGGCAGCTAGGAGGCGCAGTGGATAGAGCATCAGCCCTGAAGTCAGGAATTTGAACCTGACTTGAAGCAGATTTGAACCTGAGTTCAAATCTGATCTCAGACACTTAACACTTCCTAGTTGTGTGACCCTGGACAAGTCACTTAATCCCAATTGCCTCATTAAAAAAAAAAAAAAGAAAGAAAGAAAGAAAGAAAAGAAAAAAAAAGGAAAAACAATGGAAGTCTTCAAATTATATGTGGATTATGCTGTAGTAGTGCTTGTTAGCATATCTTCAAGTAGAATAGGCTGTTTGTGAGAATTAATTTCTCAAATCTAACTATAAAAGCCTTATCTTGGTCCCTAACGTAGCTGAAATCAACATCATGTAAGATTTGCCCATTTTCTTATCTGATCCTGGTAGAAGATTTTTATTCTTCTTCCTGTGCTTTTCTCTTCTCTAGACTCTTTTCCTTCCCTTCCTGTTTTCTTCACAATTTGACTAGAGGACATTAGTCCTCAAGGATAATTGCTTAGTTCACTGTGTAAGTTGTTGGTTAAATGACTATTGATATTACATTTTTAAATGTTTGCATCTTATTTCATTAGTACACCATTTACCACAAGTGTTTTGAATCATAACATTGAATCATGTCTTTATTTTTCACTGTAATAAATGAGTCTCACTGAGAATTTATCAATGTTGAAAAATATGGAAGGACAAAAAGACAGAGACTGAAGATCATTATCCTGGCTTAAAGAGCTGAGTTAATTATATATATTATATTATATTATATTATATTATATTATATTATATTATATTTATTATATTATATTATATTATATTATATTATATTATATTATATTATATTATATTATATTATATTATATTATATTATATTATATTATATTACATTATATTACATTATATTACATTACATTACATTATATTATATTATATTATATTATATTATATTATATTATATTATATTATATTATATTATATTATATTATATTATATTATATTATATTATATTATATTATATTATATTATATTATATTATATTATATTATATTATATTACATTATATTACATTATATTATATTATATACTGCTTTGTTTGAAAGTTAGTAGCTGTTTCCAATCTTTGGCCTCAACCTATCAGATCATAGCTATGTGGGTTAAAGAAGTGAGCCCAGAGTGGTATTACATTAGGGTTCACAGAGTAATAGGAAAAGGTGTGTATCAAAATAGTGTCTAAAAACAAGCAAATGTTCAGTTCTTGAATAAATATTTATTGTTTATTGCACACAAGGCACTGTAGTAGCTTTTGGTAATTAAAAGATGAATAGATGGCAAACATTGCTCTGATGTGCTTATAACCTTTAAAAATAGAGAAAGGTGAATTCTGGAGTTGGAGCCAAGATGGCAGAGTGAAGCCTGGATGCTATTCAAGCATTCCAAGTTTCCCTTCAAAACCACATGAAAGCAAACCTTTGAATAGTCTGGAATAAAAAAGCCCACAAAGAGACAGAATGAAATTATTCTTTGGGACTTCACTGAGGTGAAAGGAGTGCTCAGGCCAGCTCAGATAGTGTAGGAGAGAGCCAGTGAGAGAATCTTAATCATAGTAGATCAGCAAATGAGTCACTTGGTCTTGGCTCAGTAGCAGAGCAGACCAGTGGGGCAGTCTCTAGGCCCAGCACAGAAGGCAAATCACCAGCTTTGGGGAAATCAGACAATGAGCAGGATTAGACAGGGATATACTTGCTGTGTACAAGACACCAGAACAAGGATCCTCTATGCTGAAAACCAAGAGTCAAAGCTGCATAAGAAGTTTGGGAGAGAGCCCCTCATAGCCCAGAAGCAGAACAATTTTTAAAGTCACAAAATAGGAAGAGAGAGAAAAAGAGAGAGAAAGAGAGAGAGAGAGAAGGAGAGGAAGATGGGGAGGGGTAGGGAGAAAGAAAAAGAGAGAAGGGGACAGAGAAAGGAAGGAAAGAAAGAAGGGAGGGAGGAAGGAAGGAAGGGAAGGAGGAAGGAAGGGAGGAAAGAAGGGAGGGAGGGAGGAAAGAAGGGAGGGAGTAAGGAAGGGAAGGAAGGAGGAAGGAAGGAAGGAAGGAAGAAAGAGAAGGAAGGGAAGAAAGGAAAGGAAGGAAGAGGAGGGAGGAAGAGAAGGAGGGAGGGAAGAAGAGAAGGAAGGGAAGGAGGGACAGAGGGAAGGAAGGCGGGAAGAAGATGAGCAAGAAACTGAAAAGACCTTTAACCATAGAAGCTACTATGGTGACAGGAAAGAACAAAACACCAACTCAAAAGAGGAAAAAATGCCCACATGTGAAACCTCAAAGAATGAAATGAATTAGTCTCAAGCCCAAAGTGCTTCCTTGGAAGTATCTACAAGGTACTTTGTAAGTCAAATAAGGGAAGTAAAAGAAAAATTGGAAAAGAAATGAGAGGTATGCAAGAGAGAGCCAACGGCCTGTAAAAGAAAGGACAAAAATTCCTTAAAAATTACAATTGGCCAAATGCAAAAAAAAAAAAAATCCACTGAAGAAAATAACACCTTGAAAAGCAGAATTAATCAAATGGAAAAGGAAATACAAAAATCTAACTAAAGAAAATCATACATTTAATCTAGAAATGAGCAAATGGAAGCTAATAACTCTATGAATCATAAGGAATCAAACAAACTAAAAAGAATGAAATAAACTACATTATTGGGAAAACAATTGACATGGAAAATAGGTCCAGGACAATTTTAAAATTATTGGTTTACCTGAAAGCCACAATAAAAACAAAGAAACAAACAAACAAAAAACAAAAAGAGTCTGGCTAGCATTTTTTAAAAGAACCAGAGGGCAAAATAAACACTGAAATAATTCACTAATCACCTCTGGAAAGAGATCCCGCAAGGGAAATCACATTGTTGTGGAAAACATTGTTGTAAAATTCCAGAATATTAATCTCAAGAAAAAAATACTGCAGGCTGCCAGAAAACAAACAAAGAAACAAACAAACCCCAATACTTCAAGTGTTGAG
Source organism: Sminthopsis crassicaudata (assembly GCF_048593235.1). NCBI lineage: Eukaryota > Metazoa > Chordata > Mammalia > Dasyuromorphia > Dasyuridae > Sminthopsis > Sminthopsis crassicaudata. The sequence continues at coordinate 32,336,358 of NC_133621.1, read as the reverse complement.
GAGCCACCGTCAGCAGTACCCAGGGTTTGGAAGCTTCTACAATGAAAGATTGAGAGACACGGAATATCATATTCCAGAAGGCAAAAGATCTCAGATTACCACCAAGAATCAATTACCCAGTGAGATTGAGCATCAAATTTCAGGGGAGGAGATAGAACTTCAGTGATGTAAAGGACTTTTAAATCATTTCTATTGAAAAGACAAGAACTAAACAAAAACTCTGATTTACAAATAGAGAACTCAAGAGAAGCATAGAAAGATAAACATGAAAGAAAAAAAAAAGTTATTTAAAGGGTAAGCTGTTTACATCCCTAGATTGGAAAAATGATACTTGTATTGAGAACTTTATCTTTTTTAGGGCAATTAGAGGGGCCATAGACAGAATGTGTGGATATAAATGGACTCTTATGTGATGATATAAAGAAAAAGACATTAAGAGATAGAGAAAGGATTGTACTTGTGTAATGGGCCAGAACTCTGTACTTGAAACAAGGATTCTAACAAGATGTTAACTCAATGGAATTGATAATACAATGGTTATCTAGATTAGCATGGTGCTTAATAGTTCTCTAGTTCAGTATAATTGGTTTAATCTTACAATAAACAATGGTTCCCTGGTGATATAATGATTGGCTTATACTCAGTATGATGAATGGATTTAATTGTAATAGAGTATTTAAGAGGTCAGAGTCATACCTAGAGAGGATTTGGAGACACACTCAGAGGAGACAGAGGACTGGAGGCTGGAGCTCAAGGTCTTGGAGCCAAGGAGAGACATGCATTGCATCTCCCACCTTTGTGGTGGCTGGCCTAAACTCCTTCATTTCTCCCCTGAGACCAAGCCCCGTCTGAAGGGCCTCCAGAAAGCTAGCCAAGCCCCAAGTGAAGGAGACAGATTTTGAAGGAGATAATAAAGAATTTGGACTTTATTCCTGGCTGTTCTAGTGGTGATTACTCTGCTGAAATGAAGACTGGTCCAAAGACTTCCAGAAAGCTAATCAGAATACTATACTGGGAGAAGAGGAAAGGAAAGGTTAAGTGGGATACATTAGGTCACATGAAGAGGCATAAAAAGACCTATTACAATAGAATGAAAGAAGGGAGGATGATGAGTATTGTCTGAAGCTTAATCTCATTATTTTGACTCAAAGAGGAAATAACATTTACTCAATTGAGTATAGAAATTTATCTTATCCTATAGGGAAATAGGAAGAGAAAGGGAAAAGAAAGGGGGTGCTGGATGGGAAGGGAGGAGAGAAACAGTAGGAGAAAGGGGTAAGAAAAGGAAGAAGGAGTAATAGGAATGAGAGCAGATTGAGAGAAGGGTTGGTCAGAAGCAAAACACTACAAAGGAGGAATAGGGTGGAGAGAAGAGTATATAGAAAGAAGAAAATGGTATGGAAGGAATTACATAGCTGGTACTCATAATTGTGATTGTGAATGGGATGAACTCTCCTATAAAAAAAAAAGTGAATAGCAGAGTGGATTAAAAACCAGAATTCTACAATATGCTATTTACAAGAAACACATTGAAACAGAGAGATGCATATAGAGTAAGGGTAAAAGATGGGAGCAGAATTTATTATGTTTCAGCTTCAGCATATATATATTTAGGGCTAGCAATTCTGATCTTAGACAAAGCAAAAGCAAAAATAGATCTAATGAGATAAGGAAGAAAATTGCATCTTGTTAAAGGGCACTATAGACAATGAAATGGTATTAATACTAAACATATATGCACTAAGTGATACAGCATGCAAATTCTTAGTAAAGCACTTAAGCCAGTTACAGGAAGAAAGAGACAGCAAAATTGTCAATCTCTCCCTCTCAGAATTAGATAAATATAACCACAAAAATTAGAGAGGTTAGTAGAATATCAGAAAACTTAAATATGATAAACCTCTGGAGAAAATTGAGTAAATATAGAAAGGAATGTACCTTTTTCTTAGCAATACATGGAACATACACTAAAATTGACCATGTATTAGAGTATAAGAACCTCACAATCAGATGCAGAAAAGCAGAAATAGTAGAGGCATCCTTTTCAGATTACAATGCAATAAAAATTACATTCAGTAAAAGGCTAGGGAAAGATACATTAAAAGCCAATTGGAAATTAGATAACTAATTCTAAAGAATGGGTGGGTCAAACAAATTATAGAAACAATCAATAATTACATCTAAGAGAATGATAATAATGAAACAACATACCAAAACTTGTGGGATGCAGCCAAAACAATTTTTAGGGGAAATTTTATATCTCTAGGTATTTACATGAATAAAATAAGGAAAAAAATCAATGGATTGGGCATGCAACTAAAAGAAGCTAAAAAAAGATCAGATTAAAAACTCCCATTTAAATACCAAATTAGAAATTCTAAAGAGATTAATAAAATTAAAAGTAAGAAAACTATTGAACTAATTAGTAAAACTAAGATTTGCTTTGATGAAAAAACTAACAAAATAAATAAACTATAAGTAAATTTGATTAGAAAAAGAAAAGAGAAAAAACATTACCAGAATCAAAAATGAAAAGGAAGAACTTACTACCAATGAAGAAGAAATTAAAGCAATAATTAGGAACCATTTTGCCCAACTGTAAGCTAACAAATCTGACAATCTAATTGAACTGGATGAATATTTACAAAGAGATAATTGCCCAGAACAACATAAGAGGAAATAAATTATTTAAATAACCCCATTTTAGAAAAAAGAAATTGAACAAGCCATCAGTGAACTACCTGAGAAAAAATCTCCAGGATTAGATGGATTTATAAGAGAATTCTACCTAACATTTAAAGTACAATTAATTATAACATTATGTAAACCATTTGGAAAAAAATAGGGGAAGAAGTATTGCCACCAAATTTTTTCTACTACATAGATATGGTTCTGATAACTAAATCTGGAAGAGCCAAAACAAAGGAAGAAAATTATAAATCAATCTCCCTAATCAACATTGATGCAAAAAAATAAATAAAATATTAGCAAAAAGATTACAAGAACTTATTATCAGAATAATACACTATGACCAAGTGGGATTTATACCAGGAATGAAGGGCTTGTTCAATATAAGGAAAACTATAGACATAATTGACCATATCAATAATGAAACTAACAGAAATCATATGATAATCTCAATAGATGTCAAAAAAAAGTTTTTAACAAGCATAGCACCTATTCCTTGTAAAAACACCAAAGAACATAGGAATGAATGGAGTTTTCCTTAAAATGATAAGCACCATCTATATAAAACCAACAGCATGTATTATTTGTAATGGAAGAAGCTAGATTTATTCCCAGTAATCTAAGGGGTGAAAAAAATGCCCATTATCACCACTATTATTCAGTATTATACTGGAAATATTGGTTTTAACAATAAGAAATGAAAAAGAAATTAAAGAAATTAGGCTAGGCAACGAGGAGATAAAACTATCACTCTTTGCAGATGATATGATGGTTTCCAAGAATCTACTTGGAACAATTAACAGCTTTAGCAAAGTTGCAGGATATAAAATAAACCCGCACAATTCATCAACTTTCTATATGTTACTAATAAAGCCCAGCAGCAAGAGATAGAAAGGGAAATTCCATTTAAAATTACTGTAAACAAAACAAAACATTTGGATATCTATCTGCCAAGACAAACTCAGACACTATGAACACAATTACAATACACTTCTTACACAAAGTCAGATTTAAACAGCTGGAAAAAAATATCAATTGCTCATGGGTAGGCTGAGCAATTCTAGCAATTCTGCCTAAATTAGTCTACTTGTTCAGTGTCATACCAATCAAACTGCCAAAAATTATTTTATACATATAGAAAAAAATAATAGATTTCATCTGGGGAAAAAAAAGATCTAGAATATTAAGGGAACTAACAAAAAATGTAAAGGATGTTACTCAACAGTAACAGACTTAAAACTATTATAAAGCAAAGTCGTGAAAATCATCTGATATGGGTTAAGAAATAGAGTTGTGGATCCATGGAAAGGTTAGATACACAGGACACAAGAATCAATGACTAGAATAATCTACTGTTTGATAAACCCCCAAACTCCACCTTTTGGGATAAGAAATCACTATTAGACAAAAAAAAAAAAAATTGCTTGTAAAATTAGAAAATAATGTCAGAAACACATCTTAGAACTACATCTCACACTCCATACCAAGATAAGGTCAAAATGGGTACATGATTTAGGTGTAAAAGTTGATACTACAGGCAAATTAGGAGAGTAAGGGATAGTTTAGCTATAAGAACTTTGGAGAAGGGAGAAATTTATAGCCAAAGAACTAGAAAACATTATGAAATGAAAAATGGGCAACTTTGATAACATTAAATTTAAAAAAGGTTTGCACAAACAAAACTAGTGAAAGTTTAGATTAGAAGATCAGAAGATTAGAAGGAAAATGGAGAACTGGGAAACAACTCTTACAGTCAATGTTTCTGATAAAAGCCTCATTTCTAAAATATATAGAGAACTGACTTAAATTTGTAAGGACAAGCCATCCCCCAAGTGATAAATGGTCAAAGGATATGAACAGATAATTTGCAGATGAAATTAAAGCCTTCTACAGTCATATAAAAATGCTCTAAATCACTATTAATCAGAGAATTGCAAATCAAAACAACTCTGAGGTACCACCTTATATCTACCAGATTGGCTAAGATGACAGGAAAAGATCACAAATGTTAGAGGGGATGTGAGAAAACTGGGACACTAATCCATAGCTGGTGGAGTTACAAAGTGATCCAACCATTCTGGAGAGCAATTTGGAACTATGCCCAAAGGACTACAAAGCTGTGCATACCCTCTGATGCAGCAATACCACTACTAGGTCTGTATCCCACAGAAATCATAAAAGAGGGGAAAAGACCCAAATGTGCAAAAATGTTTGTAGCAGCTCTTTTTGTGGTGGTAAAATATTGGAAAATGAGTATATGCCCATCATTTGGAGAATGGCTGAATAAATTATGATATATGAAAGTAATGTAATATTAGTGCTCTTCAAAAAAATGATGAACTAATTTTAGAAACCTTTGAAATGATTTTCATGAATGGATGCTGAGCAAAACAAGGAGAACCAGGAATACATTACACACAGTAATAACAAGATTGTGCGATGATCATCTATGAAAGACTTGATTCTTCTCAGTGGTCCAAGACAATTCCAATAAACTTTGGATGGAAAATGCCATCTGAATCCAGAGAAATAACTATAGAGATTGAATATAAATGAACACATACTATGTTCACTTATTTTTTTCTTTTGATATTTTTTTCTTTCATGGTTCTTCCCTTTTGTTCTGATTTTTCTCTCCCAACTTGATTCATGAGAAAATGTATAAAAAGTGAATGTATGCATATGTAACCAAAATAATGTTGTTTTACATGTAAAGGGAAAACAAAAATTAAATTAAAAAAAAGAGAGAAAGGTAGTGTATGGATATGACTAGATTCAGATATGTCAGTTTTCTGTTGAGCACCCATTTTCTTTGGAATACCTTGGAAATGAGGAAAGTCTTATCCCAAGGTTCGTCTCTCCACTCTTATAGCATCTCAGTCGCACACACAATATTTTATATACATTGTGCTTAGCTTCTCTGCTTGAAATACTGCAAAAAGGACAAGTACTGTTGACACACTCCTGAAAAGTTGTAGAAAACATATTGAGAGTCTTATTAATGTAACATGTAGATTTCTCTCTCTAAGATTTTGTTGTTCTCCACAGATGTTCTGCAGAGAAATTAGATTGCAGGTCAATTCTGACCAATGCTGACAACTGGGTGGTTTGACCCAATTGGTATTTTGTGATCTCTTTTCATAAAGGATCCCATGGCAAATGACAAGGCAGAGTTCTTACATGCTATTGCATTTATGTCCCACTGATATTATATTTCATCCTTCATGTTCATTATTTTTCTGAGGTATATTGGCTTAACTGGTGCACAGTGTTTTTTTTTTATTTCTCTTAAAAGAAAAAAAAAGTAATATAAGGATCACTTAGACTGAAAAAAATATAGTAATTTTAAAGTTTATGGTACTAATTATTATGTTATTTGTTGAAATTCATGCTATTATTTAAATATTTTTCCTTTAGCTATCATCAACATGATGGTATCCCTTCTGATTGTGTGTGTGTATATCTGGAGAGAGAGAGAGAGAGAGAGAGAGAGAGAGAGAGAGAGAGAGAGAGAGAGAGAGAGAGAGAGAGAGGAGACAAGGACAGAGGACAGAGAGACTTACTTTTCTCTGTATGAGTATTATGCAGGGCTTATAGAGTAAAGCTTAGTTTTCATATTCTTTGCTTTCACTTGTATCTACATATGGGATTTTAAAAGAATCTTAAAGTTTTAAAATCAGACTTTGGGGACAGGGTTTATTTATTTGTATATAGGATGTCAAAGGAAAATGGAAAGTAATACCTTAGAATACTACCTTGAAAGAGAAAATGCCAACACATTTTTTTTCTGCACCTGAAGCTTTTAATTCTTTAATCCACTATGGAATGTTGCTTAATTACATATTTTATTTATGCATAACTGAAAATTATGTACTTTAGTTTCAACAATGCTAGGAAAGCACGTATTGTTTATAAATAAAGTAAGGCCTCTTTGCCACTATTTTCCATGTATGAAATATTTGGGAAATTTGCACTGGTTTTACTTTTTTAAAGTTGATTTAAAATTTGGTGAAACATTTCTTTTTTAGTTTGAATGCTTTCTCAAGAAATCAAAAAACACTTCATCTGAAAATAGGGAGATGATTCTGTCATGATGGCCCAATATCTTTTTAATAAGTAATTTCTCCCCCCACCAAGGAAAATCTTTGGCAATCTATTTAGTTGGAAATTTTTTTTTTGTTTGTTTTTACATCACCTTCATTCTCATATTGTTCCGTTCCTTTCCCCTGTAATTTCCTTTTTATAAAAAAGCAAAAATAAGGAAGAATAAAAACACTTATTGAAAATTAATAAAAAAAAGAAAATTAATCAAAATATTTCTAATTACAATAGCATATACAATGTTCCACTCCTGTGGTCCTACAACTCTGCCAAGGCAGGGAGGTATATTTTCTTAACTTTCTCAGCACCAAGATCCCTGGTCAGTGTTTTAACACAGAAGACAGCTTCCTAGTTTTTATAGGTGTATGTGTGTTGTTATTGTTATTGCTGTTCATTCCATTTACTTTGTGGTAGTCATTATATACCATATTTCCTTGTTTTTACCTCTTTCAATTCTTGGCTTCCTATGCTACTCTAATTTTTTTTTATATTCACAAATGAAACAACAAATAAGTATTTACTATGGCTAGATGCTGTGTTTTGGTAGGGAGAGAGTACATTCTAGGAGTTTATTATATCATATTAAATTATGTTTTATATATATATATATTATATATCACATATATACTTATTTATATTATACAGACAGTATAAAGACAAGGAGAAAGGAGTATTGTGTATGAGGTACAGCAAGAAGGCTAGTCTGGATGGATTGTAGTTTACAATAAGAATCTATGGTATATAAAAAATTTGGAAAAATAAATTGGGATAAACTCATGAACGACTTCAAATGTCAAGAAATGTTATATTTGATTCAGAACCCATAGGGTGTCTGTGTTTTAGAAAAGTCACATTCATAATTGTGGGAAATAAATTAGATTGGAGGAAGACTTGAGGCAGGAATGCCAATTAAGAAGCTATTTCAAAAGTCCAGGAGGATTTGATGATAGCCTGAAGTAGAATTATTGTAAAATGGAGAGAAGATAAGGTACAAGAAATATGTTATGGAAGAAGAAATAACAAGTTTTAGCAGTTGGCTGAATATTGGGCAAGATTGTGATTGGAAGTATCTTGATGCCTTTGATAGAAATAAGGAAATTCAAAAGCCTGGTACATTTGGTAGAAAAGTGCATTAGATGAAAAATTACCCTTATAATAGCTAACAATTTCACTGAAAATAATTCTTTAAAAATTGCATGCTATTAATGATTATATGACAGTTTGCTAAAAATCACTAATTATAAGAGAAAAGCAAATGCAAACAACACTGCTGCTTCACCTCAAAACTGGAAAACAGACAAAGATAACCAAAAAAAAGGATATTGTTTATATTGGAGGTGCTGGATTATTTTTTATTGTCAAGTAATATATTACTTTCATGTATTTTGGTTTGTTTAGCCATTCTACAAGTAAAAGTCATCTTATTAGTTTATAGGTTTATTTTATAATCTGCTATTTTGATGAAATTATTAATTATTTCAATTAATTTTAGTTGAACCTCCAGGGTTCATATAAATCATTATATAACTTCCACAAAGTAATGTTTTTGCTACTTCTTTGCCTAGTCAATTTCTTTTTCTTGTTTTACTGCTATTTCTTTCTAGCACTATATTAAATAGAAGTTATTCATAATATGCAATCTTATTTTACTCTGATCTTACTGGAAAGGCCTCTAGTTTATTTCCATGATACAAATATGTTTTTTTTATTTTAAGTGCATGCTATTTGGAATATTAAGATTCATTTATCCCTATGTTTTTAATTTATTAAACTAAAATGTATATTGCATTTTGACAAAATTTTGTCAAAATATTTTCTGTATCAGTTGAAGTAATTCTTTATATTTTTTGTTAATATGATCTATTATCTTTATAGTTTGTCTAACTATAAATAATGTTGTCTTTCTGGTATAAATCTGCCCTGATCATAATGTAAAATGTTTTTATGTGCTACCATAGTCTTTTTGCTAATACATTATTGATATCTATGTTTTCCCCAGTATCTCTCTGCCTTTTCATCTGAAGGAACTATGTATTATAACAAAGAATCATTTTTAAAAAGAACAACAAAGAGAAAGAATAGGAAAAAATAGCAGAATGAATCAAAACACAACCCTCCATTCTATATCTATGACTCTTTCACCCCCTAAGGAATGAAGGAGGTGTCATATCTCACCTTTGGGACAAAGCTTATTATTTATAACTTCACAACATTTATTTGTAATTATTTTGTGATTGGTATTTTTCCATTTACATTGTTATAATCATTATATATATGTGTGTATATATATATATATATATATATCCATATATATATGTATATATACATACATATATATTTATTTATTTTGTTTTTCTGGATCTGCTTACTTCACTTTGCTTGAATTTGTATATGTTTTTTCATGGTTCTTGTATTTATTCTGTTCGGTGTTTCTTACCACATGGTAATATTACATTATGTTCATGTGCCACAATTTGCTTATTCATTCCCCAATCGATGGCTATCAACTTTGTTTCCACTTCTTTGCTACCACAGAAAGTGCTGTTATAAATATGGAACATGGAGACTGTCTTTTTTTGTCAATGATTTTATTGAGATAATTTCCTAGCAGAAGAGTACTGAGGTCAATGTCCATGGAGGAGCTAAATAACACAGTATATGATGCATTGGACTTGGAGTGAAGAAGTGCAGGTTCAGAAACTTACTATTTTTGTGACTTAGGGCAAGTCATGTAACCCATTGTCTTCTTCAGTTATCTCATCTGTAGAATGGGGATAATAATACTTGTTATGAGAATAATGAGATAATATTTGTAAAGTGCTTTGTAATACTTAAATTGTTATATAACTTTTGGCTATTATTGTTAATTCCATATGGCTTCCCAAAAAGATTGTACTGATCCTCAACTCCAGTAATAATGCATTAAATGTACCTATTTTTCCACAATCCCTCACAACTACCAATCCAACTCTTATCCTCTTTGCCAATTTGTTGAGAATGAGGTGAAACCTCTTGATCATTTTCATGTACTTTTTTCTTCTTATTAATATCTCTTAAGTGTGTTGTAGTTTATTAGGCATATTGGCCAATAAAAGCATTAGGTTCCTGGAATCAGGATGCACCTGTGAGTGGATACTCAGGAGACAGAAGCAAACCAGTGAACCCCTGTGGGGAAACTGCATGAAAGCGGTGGGAAAGGCCTTGATTTCAGCTTTAGCCTGGACAAAGGTCTGAATGTCTTGACAGAAGTTCTCTTCCCCACTGTGCCTATAGGAGGATGACCCTGAAAACTTCAGAGCCAAGGACTTCTTTTCCCATCAGTATCCTAGCAATATCCGCATATCAGCTGACATCAGGATCTGTACTAAAGGCCAAGGACAGACAAGATATAGATTCACGGCTTCACAAGAAGTTCAGCTAATTATACCAGAAGAGACACTTCTTGAATATTCCCTGATGGGGAGAAAAAGGCATTTAGCAACCAGAAACCGTGTCATTACTTTATCGCATGTACTTTTGAGCACACTTTCCTCTGGACTTTTACTTCCTGTGGGAGAGGGCATCAAGACTTTTGTATAATCCTCTTTCTAAAAGCTCTTCAAACCTGATGGACTAAAGTGATTTTCACCAATAATCTCCGGGGAAGCACATTCATGGGACTCCAAGCCAATAGAATTAGATTATCCCCATATCCTCAGGAAGTACTGCTTATACCCTCCCTCCAGAAGCAAGACTTGTTTGAGAAAATGGAAGTTGAGATAAAGATCTTCAGAGCATATATGGACCATTAGTATGTAATATATTCCTGGAGAGACCCTCAACTTTTCCTTAAGGACATGATCTATTCTGTCTTGGTATCCCTAAAACTTAGAACAGTGTTGGCAGAGTAGATAATTGACTGATTGAGTCAAGTATGGACACTGACAAGATCACAGATTGTTGAAGGATGGAAATATTTTGCAGGAATGAAAGGGGAAAATATTTTATCAGTAAAGGGATTTTCACATATATAAAATGTCCAATTATTCTGTCTGATTTAGTTCTTTCTGCATTTGCACCTTCTGTATTGTTCTAATGTATGCTTTTCCTTAGACTGTGAGCTCCTTGAGGGCAAGAACAGTACAATTGTTGTTTTTCTTTATATGTACAGTGCTTAGTGTCGTGTTTGGGACATAGTAAATGTTCAGTAACTGTTTGTTGGCTAACTCACATTATTATTGATATAACTTTTCACCAACTACACTGGTCCCCAAATAAATCCTCTTTCTTTCTTCCAAATTTGCCTAGAAAGTGTTAGAGAAGTCAGCATCAGAAAACTGAGGCTTTTTCTTGAAAACTTTTTTTGGGCAAAACCAGAAATGATGGTTGACTGAAAGAGGAAAGTGGTTGACAGAAAGCTATTGTTCCTTGTGTTTTATTCCTCAATAGATCATTTACATTGGGCTAAATATCTTAATATTTGGTCATAACTCCATGAATTCCCATCAGAAGTACATATAAATGTGAGCTATCTTCATACTTTTATTTGGGAAGTATATCTGAGTTCATTGTTTCCTGTTAATAAGACTGGAAAGCTGGAAATAATGCTTTTGTAATATATAGAATCCAGATATTTGACCATTTAATGAAAAAGTCTATTTCTGGTTTGGATGTTGCAGAAAGCTCATCTTTGTGATCACCATGGAAGGAAAAGTGTTGCCTTTAGGATCTGGTCTATGAAATCATGTCAGTCTCAAGTTCCTCATGTATCACAGGGGGTATGGACTATAAAGATGAAATGCCAGTCCAGTTCTCAATGTGTTGTCCAACTTCACAGACTCTTGACAAAGAAATAACACATTCAATGGTTTGGATCCCATTCAGTAGATTGCACAGACCATAAAGGGTAACATTAATGGTGAGTAATGTCAGCATCTGAGAGCTGAAAGGGTTCTTAGAAGTCAAAGAACCCCAGTACCAAAGAGCTAGAGCTGGAAGAGAGCTGAGGCCATCTTGTGCAAACCCTTCATTTTACTGATAAGACTGAGAGGCTCGGTGGATTGTGTTTAGGTCCTGTGGTTCCAATGTTCTTTCATTTGTACCACATTGCTTCTCCCCCACTTGTAGAGAAAATGGATATCACTAATAGCAAGTTAGAAAGCCATGAGTAAACTTGGAAAGTTTCTTACATCAAAATTAAATATTGGATTATTGTATATGGAACATATGCATAGATTCTGGAGCAAGAAAGAATTGAAAATGTATATCTTAAAAAGGCAATTCTGCACTGTTTTTATTCAACATGTGGAATTAATTATAATACAGGTACAGTATATTGATATATACTTTTGACCACACTCCATTAATGAGCATATTGTATATATTTTTATTAGTAATATGCATGTTAATGCCTTCTCCTTTAGCTACTGCAGAAAATCATGCAAGTACTTAGCTTTTGCATTGAAATGATATAGACTTAATTGCTTGAGAAGAGATACTAAGAAAATCATGTGCATCCTTAAGTTGCCAAAATGATTATTTGATTTGTCTTATTCCTTAGGCTTGACATAAGAAAAACCTTCTTAACCAACAGAGCTATCTACAAGTAGAATGGCCTACCTTGGGAGATACTGGGTTTAAGCAGTAGCTGGCTAACTACTTAGGAAACATGTCATGGAGTGGACCAGGTTACCCCTTCCAACTCAGATTCTGTAATTGCTTAACCAGGAATTCTTCATATAGATCAGGGAGAGACAGCAGGGCAGGCCATTGTAATGTTAATGTCTGAGTTTCCTGATCTATAGGAGAAAGGTGTGATAGCACCCTAAAGTAAAAATTGAGTTTGTCTGAATTCTTTCTTGGTATAGTCATTCAACACATTTTTTTTGAGAACCTGTGTATATTTGCATATACACAGGACTCCATTTCTATCATCTATTGATGCGCATTTATAGAAATTGCTTTCTTATAGCATCATGAGGCAGTTTAGTACATTCCATTTAGAAAGAATAGGATTGTACAATACATAAAGATCTTGATGTTAAATGAATGTTAGCAACAGGGAGGGGGTGGTGGTGAAGAACTGGATGGTGGTTGGATACCTACAAGGGTATATGACTCAACCTGAAGATACTTGAAAATATTTGTTTTAACCTATATATTTGGCTAAGCATAGTCACATACATCTGAAAAATATCTTTTTTCTTAAAATTGGGCGCTGGAAATCCTAGGATGTTAATCAATACACACATTATGCACATATTTTGAAATTAAATACCGTGTAATTAAGACACTCATATAAGAGCTACCTTGGCTTCTAGGAAGGTGTGTATCAAGTTTGCATACTATGGACCAAGGAAACATTGTCAATGGTATTATTTTTGCACAGTATACAGATACAGATGGCCACAGAGTGTCCTACATATTAGTGGGAGAATGCTGAGTGAAGGAGTCCATGACAGATTCAGATTCATAGGGTTGAATATTGTCTATGAACTATCTACTTCTGCAAACATATTTGAGTACAACATGCTGTCATGTGCACCTTTAAAAGTTCTGAAGTACTTTTCACACAATGAAGCTTGTTAAATCAACTTTTAGCACATAATAAGCCTTCTTGATACAAAAGGAAATCAGAGTTTAGTGCTGGAAGGGAACTTCAGAGATCAGCTAGTCTAAAAAGTTCTCATTTTACAAATGAGGAAACTGAAGACTATGCATGTGAAAGACTTACCCAGTCACTAGTAGTTAACTCAGGGCTGGATTTGAACCCAGATTCTTGGTATTCCAGATAAATGCTCTGCTATAGCATGCTGCCTTTACGAGGCCAGTGACCATGCATACAGAATACCCAGGGAAGACTATATAGATCAACGCACCATCCGAGTTTGAACTTCCCTTAAAGCAGCCTTTTAAGCTCATTGCTTGTTCGTGGCCATTCAGATTACTAGCATCATTTCTTCTTGACAAATTATTTAATATAACCATTTTAATTTAAAGGAATTAAATGATATTTCTTAGCAAATGTCATCGGTTATTGTTGGTGAGTATTTACAATACAAGGGAACCGATGCACTCTATTTTTCAATCCAAAAGAAAATAGGGAACCTTTTGGAATGAGAAAGAAAAATCTTACCTGGAAGCCAGAGCTTCAGATCAAAAAATAAGTGTTTTGGTGTATGTGTCTTGGTACCTTGCTTTAAATTCAACCAACAAGAACCAAAACAACACATCCACCAAAATAGTTCAATTTCCTTCTCTACCACCAGTGCCTTTCCAGAGGAAACAAGAAAAAGGATGTTTAAGAAAAAAACAAAAAACATATATATTTAATATATCATACTCTTTCTTAATAGATGAGGAATAGAGTTATATAGTTGTTTTTATTCTTCTCACTACTTTCAACTCCTCTACCAAATGATTCCATTCTTTTTTCATAGTGAGCTGAGATGTATTAAAAATTCAACTCTTATTAAATCAGATGAACTGAAAACTTTTGGGACAGAGTTTGAAGTTTATGGGAAGCCATCTGCCTCCAGAGTAGTTTAGCTGTGCCTCACTATTCAATAATATTTTAAAGCTGAATTGGGAATTTTCAATGCTCCCAATTCAATTTCTTAAATAAAAGTTCAGTATTGAAGGAGCCCAGTTGCCTACATGATATCATCTGGGGTAGGGCAAATGGTGGACTGAAAGGAAATGGGCAATCATGGATCTCTTCTCAAAGAAGCTCAGAACCTCTGTTAGCTGTGTTCAAAAAACCTATGAGAAAACATTAAGAACAGAAGTTAGACAAAAGAATTTGGAAAAACTGAAATATGAATGAAGTATTTTATAACTATATCCTCACTTTGTTCTCTGACAATCAGCATGTTTAATTTTGCTCCTATGTAGTTTGCTAAGGTTTAATCACCCTAGGATTAGTTAACTCAATATTAAACCAATGTTAGGAAAAAATGAAGTCCTAATGGAGAATACATCGCTTTTAGGCTTCACGTGTTGTGTTCTCATATTCCTAGGTAGCTCCTACACCTAGAAGACCCTAAGCAGTTTGATGAACTCAAAAGTTATCAGAATTACTAACAGCTAAAAACTATTCTTCAAAATCTTGCTTACTAAGGACTTTTCCTAAAGGGCCATTTTTTTCTCTTTATTTTACCTAACTATTAATGGCCTTTTCAAGTGTTTATACATTAATATAAGAAACAGTGGGAGCATAATTCACATAGCACAAAATAAAAGCAGCTGTACCCATTATAAGAGCATCGCTGCCAGGGATTGTAAATATGTTTGTGCCCGATAGCTTTTGGACTCCAGAATATCCTGCTATCTCTTGTTTAGCAGGCAAAATGTTAAGCAAGACAAGGCAGGTTATGATTTCCATCATGGAACTTCAATGTATGGATGTGTGTGTTATACACACGTACACACATGCCATCAACATGTAAATTTTACAAAGGCTAATACAAGTCTTGAGAGAGAACGTTTTGGATGTTCTCTGTCAAATCCACAAAGTACTGCTGAGAAAGTACTGTCAGCCACCTAGAGAGAGCAATCCCTTCAAGCTCTTTTACAGTGAGTACACATAAGCAGACAAACCCTCCCATAGCATACCATACAAACAATTTTAATTGTGTAGTTACAGTCAATAACCACTCCTAGTCAACAGTTCTGCATAAAGAAAATTGTGATACACTTATAAAAACAGCTAGCTGTAACAAAATAACTGGTGTTTTCATAGCAATAAACTCATAAAAAAGAAATACACCTTTGTACAGAAAATTTATACAGATGTAGCTTTAAAATTGATTGTAAACCAAAGGAAGACACATTGCAAACATCAATTATTTTCACATTAATTGCATAAGTTTCTAAGGTGATCTATTAGTTTTATTTACCTAAGCTTATTTGCATGATAGTAAAAATTGCATACAACAATAAGAGTGAAGCTTATAGTATGAATTGCTTGGATAACATCGAGCACTTTTTATAGGCAACTGTGTAAAGCACATTTTCTCTATTTAAAACTTTTAAGACACTTTGTTTTACTGCCCATCAAAATACATTTATAAATAGAAAAGAATCAGTATGAGAACAAGAGAAGCAATATTACATTTAACGGAAACTTCCAAAAAAAATTAATTACAACATGATGCTGCAGGATCTACAAATAAATAATGAGGACTAAATTGTGTTTCACATTTTCTTTCCATTTTAAAAATCATGTAACAATGAAAATGAAAAAAATATTACAGTGACCTTTTATTTCCAAAAAAGAAAACAAATCTGAATTACGGCAGTGCCATATAATACAAGGCATTTGTTGGCGTGTGTTATTTTAAAACTGCATTCCACAGTATATAGTTCTTTTGTAACATACAATAGAGCAAGAGCATCAAACTCTCTTTTTCTTTAAAATAAGTGTGAGTTTCCAAAGATCGTGTGGAGTGTTACAGTAATAATAATAATAATAATAATTAATAATAATAATAATAAAAATGAAACAATAATCACCAAAGTTGTAATGCTTCTTTGAAAGCTCCAGAATCAAAAATCACTGGTATCATGCTTATTGGATACAACAGGGTGTAGCCAGTGAACACAAATTAATATCAAACAATCCTCAATGCTTCATCTGTAGCTGTAGAGCAGTTTGTAAAACAGAGTAAAACATTTAGCGATCTGCACTTTCCTTTTTTTTTTTCCATTTCATATGTCTGTATGTTTGTGTGTATGTGTGTGTGTGTGTATTTGTGTGTGTGTGCAAGTTTCTGAAGACTCATTGGCCAAACAATGAACAACAAAAGTTTCTGAGAGAATGCAAGATGGAATTTCATTTAATTAGTTAATACCAGTGGCACTGTTGAATGAAAATAATACTTTTATCTTAGTCTTTCAGATCAGCATTAATGTCCGTGTTCCCTTCCACTGATAATTCTTCTTCTAATTTCACTGAAAAAAGGGAGTTTGCATTTTTATCTTGGACACTTTCTTCCAAATCTTTCAGCAACTCTTCTTCTTTATACTCTGCAACATCCACCTCTAGACCCGAATTGTCCTTCAGTTTCCCATGATGCTTGAGATAATATCGCTGGTTCTGAAAGAACTTTATAATAGTATACTTGGGAAGGTCAAGCTGGGCAGAGAGAGTCTGGATAGCTTCTTCATCTGGATACAGGCCTACATCTTGGATAAAACTCTGTAGAATTCCCAGAGCTTCAACAGAAATTTTTGTTCGCGGTCGTGTCTTCTGCCGATTTTCATCCTCTGACTCAGCTGGTGAAGCGACAGTAGGCTGCCTAGGGGGGAGTCGGGGCCCAGGCTGTTGTTGCTGGGGTTGGGGCTGCTGCTGTTGCTGCTGTTGCTGCTGCTGCTGCTGCTGTTGCTGTTGCTGCTGCTAGAAAGAAAAGGAAAAAAATTAAATCCCAATTTGGATATTAATTTAGAAAGCTTATTAGAATAAACAAAAGTAGCCATCATTCCCACAAATAGCTCCTTAAGTGAACAAAGAGTTGGAACAAAATGTCTAAGACGGCTAAATGGCTCAAAACATTAAAAAAAAAAATCAAAATAATATGACCTAGAAAGGAGGAGGAGTATTATGGGGATTATCAAAGATTAGTAGAACCTTTAAATCCCTGATTTTTGCCTCTGCTCTGAAGAGTCACCATTTAGCATTCTGGAAAAAGTAAACCATGAACTTAACTTGAAGGATACAAATTAAAGAAGAAATTAACCAAGTAAATTATGATATAATTAACAAAGATATTTAGATGAGGATTAGAAACAGTGGAAGCAAAAATATTTTTAAAAGGTGAGCTAGAGGACTCAATGGAAAGAAAATGTGTGTGTGTGTGTGTGTGATCCTCAACCAAAAGCTGAAAAATAGTACTTTGTTTGAAGATCATGTTTAAAACATAAGTGAATTCATCAAGATTTCTTACTGTTTAGAGTTACTATCCCTTTTTAATCCAAAAACAAACAAACAAACAAACAAACAAAAACACCTCAGTGAGAATCTATGATTCATAACTTCTTGTCAAGTGATACAAAAAAAAAAAAAAGTATTAAAGGCCAAAGAGGCTATAATCCATGGATATCTTCGTCACGACTGAGCAGTAAAATTTCAGTGTAGCCAACTCTGGTATATAAAGACTTTTTTTTTTGTAGGCCAAACTCATAATATGAAGTTTCGAATTTAGTGTCGGCATATTTGTTAATAATTAGTATCTATATATGCTGTAATTGGCTATATATAATTACATATAATAAATATGACACATTCGCATATTGTATGCTGCAGATCCTTTTTTTTTTAAACTAGCAAGGCAAATCAACCTGAGTAAGCAGCAAAATATTAGAATGTTTATACTATGCATAAGCATTTCCTTTTATCCCCCTAAGAAGCAATTTATTAAAAACAATTTACATTTCAAACAAGTACTGTTTTAATTACTTAACATATATCTTTCTCTTTTTTATTTTTGCTAAATCAAACAGTAAAATTTTTCAGGCTTTCACACGATTATTTTAGCACTTGATATCCTAAGGGACTGCCATTTCCAATGTATTTTATCTTTAATACACTCTCATGGCTTTTTCCTAGTGGCTGGAAAACTTCATTCTTTTAGCTTTGTAAATATATACGTATGTTCTCCTAGAGAGATAATATAAGTAATTCACAAAGATATCAGTGTTGGAGAATTCTGCTAGCTAACTCTTCTCTCTTCAAAGAGGAAACTGAAAAGATCCCTGTAGAATTCTCAAACCAGCAATGAACGATGGAGTGTTATGTTCACCTTTGAAAGCAGTAAAAGCAAAGGGCACCCCAATGAACAAGAGGAATACAGAGTTTGACATTGTGAATCCCAAGCCTAGGCCTTTTGTTTGGGAAAGGGAAGGGCAAGACTCTTATTCTTCTTAAGCACAGGTTGGATTCTGTGGGAAAATCTTCTTTCAGGGTTACTATGATTAGGTGGTGGGTTTTCCCCCCCACAAATAATAAACTATTTCTCTTTGATGGAGGGAGTGGGTACTTGAAACCCCCCCTTTCTCTCCCTGACATATTTAACTTGTGCCAGCTCACCTGTGGAGCAGCACCCAGCCATGGTCCAGGGGTCAGCAGGCTTGGTGAGAAAGTACCTCTAGGCTCTCCTTTCACAAGGGTGGTGGGAGAGGGGCTCTGAAGGAAAAACAAACATACATTGACTCACCCCCGATTTTGGATTTCTAAGGGAGGGACAGTGGGAAGATATTAACAGCGTGAATGGGAGAGAAGATGAAGAATCAAATGTGGTTGCATTACTATTTTATTCTTGGAGTGAATCCAAGATAGAGAGATGCTAAGTCTGTAAGAAACGTTCTCCACACTAGCACTCATTCCTTTACTTGGAGGCTATCATAGTGTTGCTCAGAGGTGGGCTTGGATTTGCAATTCTGACTTAGAAATAAAGGTACAAGCCAACCAACCCACCAACAATTTTTAAAAATCTACACACACCACAACCAAAACCAAACCAAACCTTCCCATTCGGAAAGGCTCTTTCCAAGCCCAAAGTGTCAAGGCAACCGTCACATTAGGAAAAGAGCACACAAAAAGGAAAGGACACATTGCTTCTCCTTTTATCTTCCAAGGAAGATGGCAGTGGATTGTTATATCTTGCTAGGAAGCCTGTTTAGTCTGGCAGCAAGAAAAGAAACATTCATTTTCTTCGCTAAGTTTCAAGCTTTATTTACTTAGTGCTATATTGGATTGGCCAAGGTAAACTAACCTGAATCTGTTCTGCTGGAACATGGATAATGTGGGAAGGTCTGTCACCATGGTGATGAACAGCGTTGCTTTCTTGTTCATAAATGGCATCTCGTTCAGGCTGAGGAAGACTGAGGAACCTTCTAATCATGGAGAGATTCTCCCACAGGGTCCTGTTTTCTGGAGATGGATCTTCTTTCCAGCGTAACAGTTCACACAACCACCCCTGAAAGATAAATGTGCCACATGGTCAGCTTACAGAGGTGGATGGTAGATGAAATAGTCTCCCTTTTCTATTTAAGCAAAACTAATAACAAAATAAACTTATTTTCATCACCTTAAAACACCCTTCTGGACAATGATCTATTTATTAGTAATTGTGAGACCATTGAGTACTTTATCCAAAAATCTATCTATGCAAAAGTTGTTTGTTAGCTTGTACTAGTAGCCCCGCATTTCTGTTTAGGGAATTAAAATTATGTTTTCAAGGCTCCCAAGCATGAAAACATGTGTCACAATTTATAGAATACATGAATAGAAGTTTATCAAACTTCAGTGTATGTCTACACTTGCATATTTCTCTTTCCCATTGTATATGTCAATTTGTTTCCAGTTGAGGAGATTTAACATAGGTAGAGATTGGATTATTTCTTTCCTAAAAAAAAAAAAAAAAAAAAAAAAAAAAAGGATTCCTTGCTATAATTTATTTTTTTCCTATTCTGAACAAGAACTTTAGTATTTGGGTTTTTGCTAAAGAGCTGCTTAACATAAATCATAGCAATGAAGAGTTTCTTTAATGTCCTTTTAAAAGAAAAAGATCCCTCAACAGAACACCTAAAGAGTAGGTTTTATTCCTTAGCATCAATGTATAAAGGTGACTGGAAGACCTAAAGGCTCATTGTTTCCCTAAAGTCTTGGAGAAAAATGTACAAAAGACAGAATGTGCCGTTAGCAGAATGTCTGATGAGTCTTAATTAGATCCAGCCATAAAGGCCTGAGTTACAATTGCTTTGAAAAATCAAAGGGTTAAGGAATTGCTTAGCACATCTACGTAGTAGCACTCAAACCTGCCTTTCCTCCTGGGAGTTACTTTCTAGTTACCTGATTTCCAGACTGGGAAAGAGAGTTCCATGTGGATAAAGGTGCCAAGGGAATTCTCCAACAGAAAGAATCAGATGTTACTATTAGAAGGAGGCACCAATTCATTTTATAGATAAGGACACTAAAGACAAGGCTACTGATCAGTCAAGAGCAGGAAAGAGCAGAAAGCTGATTTTTTTATTTGGTGATTTTAGGTTAGTCAGGATTGGAACTGAGAAATTAAGGATGGTGGTGAACTTCATTCACCTCTTTTTTTTTTTTTTTTTTTTTTTCCTTCTCAAAATGTATCAGTGGAGAGGGAATCCTTCTTCTAAATGGAAATGAGCAGACTCACATGAAATGATTCTATTTCCAATAAAATTATTTGCTTAGTGTTTAAGAGAAAGTATGGTTTGAAAGAAAGTCTTTCATCTTCATGTTTTTAGCCCTAAAGTATTTGATAATTTCATTTACTAGGCAATAACTTTTTCTCAAGTGAGAATGGTGAAAATTCAGTGGATATGATTAGAGGAAGTAGACAGTTGACTAAAGCATACCAGCATTGTTATCACTCAACAGATCTGTTGCTAGTTTAATAGGATCTTTTGGAGAACTGTTGCGTCTTCTCTTTATTTTGGGTAGATCAGAGGCCAAGATTCATTATCCAAATATGATGCTTACTCTTCCCCCCATGCATTTAATTAAAAGACTGTTATATAAGAAAATTTATCCATAAAAAGGTAGATCAAGTAAAAAAAAAAAAAAAACAAAACAAACCGGCATGTTTCTATTGAATGAATAATTTTCTAATTTAGCTATCTTATCACAAAGTTTTGAAAGAACTTTCCTCAACTATGTTTTTCAACGAGTATACAAAAGTAGAAGAGCAATTATGTCTTCTTCAAATTGTTTGCATACTCATCCACATGCAATTATGGCTTTGGAGAATATTTCTCTACAAAGTCATTAACCCCTTTGAGTCTCAGGCTGATTTTTTTTTTTTTTTTTTTTTTTTTGGACAGGGGTTTAATAATCATTGCACCACAAACCTTCCAGAACTGTTATAAAGAAAATGCTTTGTATGACTTAAAGCATGATGCAAATTGGAGGAGTAATTCTTTTAAGTTCTACTGGTTACCTATTCTTTTGGAATTAAGGCAAAGATGATAATGGAGAATCTTTAATTGAATCTATATCTACAGACCTACCTAAATGAATACTGATCCTTAGATAACAGTCCTTAGGAAGGCTCTTACTATGCTGTGGATGTATATTCTGTATGGTGATATTTATCATTCTTTACCCCTGGGGCTGGAATCACAGACCCTTTTCTTGACTGTGCCTCTTGACAGTGATATCTTTAGGTCACTGATGCTATTTTGTCTAACTATAAATGATCATATCAGTGTATATCATTCACAAGCCACTGAAATTGTAGGACAAAATGGCACACTTGCTAGGAATTTTAGCCAAACAGTCCATATCCCACAAAGAGTAACAATAAGCATTCCAGAAATTTCCTTTTAAGATAATGGGTTTTAGCTTAAATATGTAACTTGTAATGGGCAAAAGATCACTTGAGATCACACTGATGTTAAAATGTTGCAGTAAGCACATAGAAACATCAAAGAACCTGAAAATCTTTTAGAAACTTTCCTTAAAGTTATATAGAGATCAGTTAGTACTTGGATATATGTGAAAACATGTGGATCACAGATGTTCTTTGGAAAAGAAAATCATTAGTTCTCTTAGAATGGCTAATAATGATAGCTAATTCCTAAACAATCATGTTCATGCTGGTTTAACAAATATTTCAGAAAAAGAGTCTTGACTCATTCAACAAATATTTTGCTTATATTGTCACTTCTGTGTTTCTATGCTTATGGGATGGATCCTTATTTTTATTAATTGCCCATGACTAACATAACATTTCCAGTAGTTTGCTATTAACCTCTGCCCTGAAATAATACTTCTAATTCCTTATCTAAAAATAATTTGATGAATTATAAGTTGAAGCATGTCTCTGTTAGCCTTCCGAGGCAATAAGATGATTTTAAGAGACTGAAATCAGATGCTTCTTAGAAAATATTTAAAGCTGCAGCTGGGTACTGTTAGTTCTGCAGGATATTCTAACAACAACAACAAAAAGGCGATTTTCTTAAAGTGCATTCACTTAAAAACCATAATGAAAAACAGACATTTTGATATGCTAGTTCTGCAGTAATGTGGAAGTAATTGGCTCATTTCCAGTTTATGATAATGAATATCAGATTTGGGGTATTTTAATACTATCATATAACTAATTTTGAGTATTCCGATAGACTTTTAACTGCATATTAATTGAGACTGTATTAATGATTACAGAATATTATCAGAATATTGTTTCTTGTCAGATCAAAAGCTTTAACACCATTTTCTGGCTCAGTACTGTTACTGGACAAGCAATCTAAATAATATTCCATAATAAACAAGTTGAGATATTATTGTGCAATATTTGACAAACACAATTGTATTCTCCCAAGGAAGTGTTGATATTTTTGGTTTTGTTTTTCTTTTAGGGGAAGGTATAAGCATGCTGGGGGAACAGACAAGTAGAAATGTTCCTTAGTTGTTTTTTGTTTGTTTGTATTTGTTTTGTTTTTCTTTCAAGATGCAAATATAACTATGTTTCCAGAGAGGCCTACGGTTCTTAAAACATTACATGACCAGAAAGGGAGGGTGAGAAACCACGAGCTAAAATAGATCGCAACTGTTCTCCACAATCGGTAGAAAGAATAAAACAAAATGGGGAAGTAACAGTCTTAAAATAATTAGGCCAATCCATTCTCAGGAAACTAAAATGGTACAAGGAACAACCTAAACTTTAAACATAGTAAATTTGCCAAGCAACATTACACTGAATATAAAGAGGGCAAAATATAAACAGTAGCCACATGTAAATAAATTAGTAAAACTTTCAGGATGTTACTACTTTTCAAACTGACAAAGTTTAATTTGACACCTTCTGTTCCAAACCCTTTGTTTCTATTCAAAATCACGCCTTTAGCTGCTATCAATCACAATGCTTCCCTTATTACTTAAAAAAAAAAAAAAAAAAAAAAAAAGGGAAAAAAGCTCCACAAACCCAACAACTGGCACAAGCCTTAGTTAAGCTGAAAATGCCATGCAGATGAATTCTGAGATAATATGTTCAAACCTGTTATATACAACACAAATCCTGTAAAGTTATGTATTGTAAACCTACATTTATTGAGAACTAAAAGTCTTAAATCCATCTGCCACAAAGGAAATACTGTTATGCACTTTATAGTAACCAAGTACCATCTGCAAATGTCTTGCTACAGTAAGCAAGAAAACGGTGAAAAAGATGCTAAACCCAAGATGTATAAAAAATAAATAAGGAGCTTCTGACTGTTTTGGGTTAGGGATTTATTAAAGAAACATAAGAGGTTTAAAAAATGAGAATGCAGAATGGGAGCCAAACTATCACAGGGGGGAAAAAAAGAGGAGGGAACAACAAACTTAAAGCTACCAACAATGGCAATTTATACAGTCCAGGAGGCACATGACTGTATGCTCATTTTAAAGCAGAAATTAGCGGTTCTCATCTCAATATTCTAATGATGTGCTTTACTGACAGGATCGTGTTGTACCACATTTAAATAAAAATCCTGGCACCTTCATCTCTCAGCTGCTAATTTCCTACCAAACAAAATCTCTGATTTCCACTCCACTCTCTTTTTAGAACAGTTAATTCAAGTCAATTCACTTTCCAACATTATAATGGATAAGGGGTGCACACTGATTTTAATTGACTGAGTAAAGTAACCTCCTTTCACGAATGAATTTATTGTACCTCTCAAGCCTTGCCAGAGTGATCCCTCTATATCACAAACTGAGCTGTAGCTCATGCTTCTGAATAAAACTAGTTTTTCTTGGAAAATACTTAAGTTTGTGTAGTTTATGCAGGAAAAGTTCTTTTAACTACTAAAGAATCTGTGTGTGTGTGTGTGTGTGTGTGTGTGTGTGTGTGTGTGTACACACGCATGCATTTCAAACCTTGTGAAGGAAATGGCAATAATTTACACTGTAACGAGGAAGGCATAAATACATTTAAAAGAAAAAAAAAAGAATAGTAATTTGAATTCTAAAAGGCAAAACATTTTATAGATTGTATGCTAAGAAATGCTTTCCCCCCCTCTTTTTATGTAGTATTTTCAGGCATATTTTGTTCCAATCTCTGGGGCATATGGTATAATAATATATGGTATTAAAAGAAATCAATCTAAATAGGGAGGTATTTGATACAAACATTTTAGTGAAAAGCAAGAATTACATTTTAGCATCTAGTATGAACAAGGATTAAGTACATAATCCATTAAATAGTACTTCTGACTAAAAAAAAAAATGCAGTATTGTAGACTAAACTACACTAGACATTTTGAATGAGTACATTTTCAACAACTAACTCTAAAGCTAGCAATTTATCATTCAGTAAATAATTTTCGACTTTTAAAAGAATCTGTAAGTGTTACTTATGCTAATGAAGACAGTTTTGAATCTGCCCACAAACATGTTAATAGAGGGCAATTTTTTTTTTTTTAATTTACAAAGCTGAAGGCACTCAAGGGTGATTTTCTATCAGTGTTCTAGAAGCATATAAAAAGCCGCTCTAATTGTAAGAATCCCCAAACTCTTCCCCTTTATCATCAGATTTAAGGATAGGACAAAGATCCAAATGGACTAATGATAGGACAATCTCTTGCTTTCAAATTCACAAGTTACATTTTTAGAACTTGTTTTTTATTCCAGTGGTGTTGAACATCACTAATGAGCTTTTCTCTAATATAATACATTCACATAAAGAACTGGCAGGCGCAAAGCAGGTTTCTTACCTCACTGGAGGCCCCATAGTGACCACATATATTATCTGCAGGAATTACTTAGAGGAATTTAAACAAATTATTCTCCAAAATTATTCTGTTTTATAATAGCTACACAGATATCAGCTTTTGCAGAAATTATAACTATTTAGAAGAATTTTTTAAAAATAATGTGCATATTATAAACCACATTTGTAAAAACAAAAATTCATCATTATTTATAGATTCCCCTTTTTTATATGGGATAAAATTCATTATTGTGTTTTGAGTAGGTATGCTTCAGACCTAAACTTTGGGATTACTTATTATGAAAACAGTTGCTTTTGCCATAAGGAAGGGGGAGAATCATAAACACGTAACAGTGAGAAACATAATGGTGGCAAAGGAATACTGAAAGCATTTTAAATTATTTACTAGGTTAAAAGGGTGAAATG
This sequence comes from Sminthopsis crassicaudata, assembly GCF_048593235.1. Lineage (NCBI taxonomy): Eukaryota > Metazoa > Chordata > Mammalia > Dasyuromorphia > Dasyuridae > Sminthopsis > Sminthopsis crassicaudata. The sequence continues at coordinate 32,310,445 of NC_133621.1, read as the reverse complement.
GTACTTTAAATACATCAAATTTCATCATCTGGGCCATTTTTTGGTGGCAAAGTGGTATTGATCTTTCCAAATGCTTAAAATTAACTATTTCCAGAAGGTCATTATTTGATTAAAGGCATTGAAGTTAAGGGCAAGAAACGATGCACTTTGTCTTCTTTCCTATTCAAATCATCACATAATTTAATCAGAACTATCCCATCATGTACTGTAATAAAAATGCTCATCTTAAGATACTTTTTGGATTTTATCTCACATGTTAACCTTTAAATGCTATGAACTTCTTTTAGAAGAAAAATGTTTGCTAAAGATTATTTTATAAAACAATGAGTGGAGTTTCTATCAGTAATATTAATAATTTGTTTCATCTATAAATTATATAAATACTTTTATAATCTCAGTTTAAGACAATCATATATATATACATACATATATATACACATACATATATTTATACACACACACATATATATATATATATAAGAAAATCTTTATATGAAAAATTATTCAAATAGCTAGGCTGAAAAATGCAATTGTCCTAAGACACAGTTCAGAAGTCTTTAAAACTAATTCTTCATCTTAAGTAACCAATCCTATTAAAAATATACATAAAATAAATTGACTCCCAATCTGGATTACTATGGTAATAATGACCATCTTTTCCACTTTAAAATTAACACACCACCACATAATTTCAATATTCTAAAAATGACAATCAGCAAGTTTTGCCAATTACACAAAAAGGGGAATACGCAAATAGAGGTGGTGGGCTAGAAAGCATGTTTCAAAATGCTTTAAGTTGATTCCATCTAGATCATGAATATGATTTCTTAATACTGGATAGGGATGGAGACTGGATGAGTGACTTCACAGAGACAGAGAACCCTAGGAGAAAATTCAGGTGGGCACCTTTGGTGTGATTCAGAGTCTTAAAGAGTTGCCTACACTACAGCACTAAGTTCAATGGTGTGCCCACAATCACAGAAATATTATATTTCAAAGCTGGACTCAAACTTTTCTTTTCCTAGGTCTGCAAATTCTCTCTTACTAACTTGTAATTCCTTTTATGGGTATTGTATAAAGTACAATATATAGAGAAAAAGAAAAAAAAAACATCAATTTAACAGTACTTAGAGTTTTTGTCAATTTTGTCAATTGTGATATTCCTATTAGAAGATTTTTTCCCCCACCAAAGATAAGCAGAGGTTGCTATGCTTTTCTCTATTCTACAAGTACAACCGAAAAAATTCATTTTGTAGTCAGAGATTTAAGGTCTCCAAATGAAAGAACATATTAAAATAGCTCTCCATAAGTCCTTTCCTTTGAGTGCATCTACCAAAATCTTGCCAAACTTGGAGGGGGGGGTGGTAAGTGGGAAGGGATATAAGGAAGAAATTATTCTTCTTTATTTAGTGAAGGTTCTGGAATCTGTCATTTTTCTAATCCATTTAAAGTGATTTTTCTAAAGCTTTTGTCAGTCTTGTCAGTACCTTGTTCAATGGATTGTATTGGCTCCCTATTACCTCTACAATCAAACAAAAACTCCTCTGGCTTCACAACATGGCTTCAGCATTCACAGACATGCTACCCCTTCACAGACTTTTTGGTCTAGCCACACTAGCTTTCTTGCTTTTGCACAAATTACTGCCCACCCCACCTGCTGTCTCTTTGCACACACCCTAAAAGGCTGTCCCTTCTTGCCCCCCAAATCTTTCAAACCCTAGTCTCTTTCAAAACTCAGCTCAAGAGCCATAATCTACATGAAACCTTCCCTAAAACCCTTAGCACCAGAGCCTTAGCCCATTATAGACTGGAACCTTGTATTTATTTATTTGTTTTTGTCCATTTATTTATTGCCCTTTTTTTTTTTTTTCCTGAGGCAATTGGGGTTAAATGACTTGCCCAGAGTCACATAGCTAGGAAGTATTAAGTGCCTGAGACCAGAATTGAACTCAAGTCCTCCTGACTTCAGGGCTGGTGTTCTCTCCACTGTGCTACCTAGCTGCCCCAGATCTTGTATTTATTACAAATATACAAATCATTTTCCCCAATAACTTGGAAACTCTTTGAGGACAGGGGTTCTTTCATTTGTCTTGATATGCCAGCGATAATAAGCCCTTTATAAAGAATCTGAAGATTGGTTGGGATGATTATTTTGAAAAAAGAAAATTATTTATTTAAAAATTTCTAAAATGTTAAGAAATGAAATTTTGATGGCTTTGTGATGGGCACTCAATGTTTTACAAATTGTGCTTATTCTCAAATTTAGTTTAAAATAAAGTAAAAGATGGTCATTTTTGTTCTTCTCTTTATGGTACTATTCATTGATTAAGTACTCTCTCTTTTCTCAATGACTACATTTAGAATAAGATATAAGTTCTTAAAAATATAATAACCAGGGAATGTGTGTTGTAGTGATTCATGTTTTACCTCTATGGATGTTTGTGTTATGTGTGTGGGTGGTAATTTCTCTTTTCCTAAAAATTGTTTGATTAAATTTCCACAACAAGGTATTTCCTGAAATCTGATTAAATGTGATCAAAGTAGTTTTCAGGCTACCGAAATATGTTACAAGGGAGGCATATTTGCATGTATATGTATATACTGATAAGGAAATTAAAATTTGAGTATGTATATACCTATATGTAATTTTACACGAGCATATGTATTTTTCAAAAAATTATATTGATTTAGTACACAAAATGACATTGTGTTTTCCACTACCTATGTACCAAGACAGTTGATCATATGTTTACATAATTGAAATTAGCAATTACATTTGATCAGTTGGTGGATTGCTTTTCTAATTATCATTTATACTATTGTAGTCCTTGTGCACATTGTTCCCCTGACTCTTCTTCCTTCACTGTATCTGCTCATACAAATCTTCCTATGTTTCTCTGAATTCCTCATTGTCAATTCTTTCAGGTGTAGTTAACAGGAAACTGCTGAAAACATGTAGAAGGACTGGAGAGCAAATGAGGGTAAGAAAGACTTACTTCCTACTATGTTTAAAACTGAAAAGACACATGTTAGTAATTAGTTAAAAATCTAGGACTCCAAATTAAAAGAATACAGGAAACTAGGAGAGAGTTCGTGGAAAAAGAGCCATAAAATGGAGACAAGAACTACCAGAGAGGTTCTTCCAACCTTTTTTTATCTGACAGGGTTAACTTTGGCAAGTTGCAAAGCCTATGACTTTTATCAGAAGAATGTTTTTTAACTTGCTTCTGATTCTTCATTTGTAAAGTAAGATATTTGCCTTTTACAGGATCTAAGACTCAAAAGTATATGCCTTCCACCAAAATAAGCACGTACTGAAATCTATTGAATTGAACTGAAGTATCTCCAAGTAACTGCATTCAGGGTAAGACTAATCCAGAGTTCAGTATTACCTGGGAGAGTACTCAGCCATCAAAAGGTCAAACAATCACTGATTTTAATGCAAAAAAAAAAAAAAATAGAAGATTCTGATTCAATATTTTTTCAACTCTGTGGATAACTAAGTCTCTTTTCATGATCAAGTACAGCATATAGTTAAAAATTACACATTAAGTATTTCTATTTTTATTTCTTCATTCAACCAAGATTACATGTAAAGCACCATGCCAAGATTGTGGGGTGACAAAGAAATCAGAGTCCTTTCCTTCAAAAAATTTGTAATTTCTAATATGGAAGATAGGACATAAGAACAAATAATTATAATTATAAAATAAGTTGGGTACCTATGGTTTTCTAGGGTATAAGGAACTCCTAGGTGTGGAAACTCCCTCCATCAGTGGAAGTTGGTACTTTCTCTGCAACTTATAATCTTGGACAGTTGCCTGGAGTAATGAGAGGTTTTATCAGAGTGCCTGGCACATTAATAAATGTTTATTGACTGAATGACTTGCCAGAAATTTGTTTTGAGACTGGCTTCCTAGTCTGCCTCTCTAAACATAAGAAAGGTAGGGAAGACAGAGAAGAGAGGTACAAATAAATCAGAAGTTCAGAGGCAAGAGATATATTTTTGGCTACTGTGACAATGCCTTTTATATAATTTGAGAAGATGATTTTATCTATATATACATATATATTTATATGCATATATATGTCCCACAAAAGTTCTAGTCCTATACTAAAATATTAAATAGTTTAATTCATTCTATTCATAATAAGTTTTTCCTTTTCTATTATAAATCTTACATTTAAGTTTCTATTAGTATAATATGCCAAGCAAGAAATTCATTCAAAATGGATACTGTATCTTAAAAAAATATCCCACAATACTTATAGCACAAGAGCCTTGAAACTAAAAAACAACCACTTGATTCTTCAACTCAGGAAAAGGAAACCACAGAGTAGAATGGCACTTTTAATCAATATGCAAGGTAATTCTGTCAATCTCTTTGAAGGAGGAGAAAGCTATGAACAAAAGAATAGAATATATAATCCAGACCCTTTCCAGTTTCTGATTTGTGCCTTTATAAAGGAATTTTGTCATCCTTTCTTGAAAATTCTGAATAACTGGAAAACAATAACTGAACAAAAAAAAATAATTGAATAACTAATAATGGAATAACTGAAAAGTTTTTAAATGTAGTCGTGAAAACATTCTATAGGCAAACATTCTATTTTGTATAATTTCTGGTACTACTATGTCTCATGTACACAGATAATTGAATTAATAAAAATAGTTAACATATATATAGTGCTTACTATATGCCAAGCACTGTGCTAAAGGCTTTACAGTTATTAGCTTATTTCTTCCTCTATATGATAACTCTGGTAAGGTGGGTTTTTATGATCCTCATTTGACAAATGAGGAAACTGAGGCATACAGGGTTAAATAATTTGCCCAGGGTCATACAACTATCTGAAGCCACAAGTGAATTCAGGTTTTCTTGACTCTAGGTCTGGTGTTCTGTCCCCTGTGCCATCTCGCTGTCTTGTGAGATGCATAATATTACCAAAATACAGAAATATTGGGTAGCTAGATGGTGCAGTAGATAGAGCACCTGAAGTCAGGAGGTCTTGAGTTCAAATTTGGCCTCAGACACTTACCACTTCCTAACTGTGTGACACTGGGCAAGTCACTTAACCCCAATTGCCTCAGGAGGAAAAAAAAACCAGAACTATCTCACCTATCTGGCAGAGTTTCTACCTTTTAGTCATTCAGAACGTGGCTAGAAAATCCAAAGCAAAACCATAGAGAGAGGAAAACTTTTATATCTCAATATGAGCTTACAGGTGCGTTATAGGTGTAAGAGCAACAAGTGTAAGCCAAAGGTGATAGTTCATAGGGGAGTGAAGATACATAAAACCAAAACACCTATGCCAATTTCTTGTTGGGGGCAAGCAGCCATTGATGCATCAGTAGGACTGAGGACAGTACTATCTTAAGGGACAGCACCATAAATATTATTCCTAACATTACATCCAGGGAATCATGGAAATTTGAATTTTATGGAACATGCTTAGAATGCATGCATAATATATTGGAAATATATAATGCACTTTAAAAAGATTTTCAACAAAAATTAAAATGGTTTTGCCACTCAAAGAACAAAGCACCAAATATCTGAAAAAAACAAAACAAAACAAAACAAAACAAAACAAAAAAACAAATATTAATGATAGCCCAAGAATTAAGTGTGAGAGTGCTATATTTTTCTGGAATTGCCCATTCATCTACTTTCTTACGTGAGTATCATATCTATCATATATATGTATATTAAAATTGTCTGATTACATAATTTAAAAAAGTCTGAGAACCATTAAGGAAAACTTACTTAGACTATCACTGTGTGTCCCATTTTAAAAGAACTCCATGTATAAAAATGAGACATCACCTTAATGATGAGATCAATTAAGCCAATATTTGCATTGAAAAAGGATTATTTGCTTTATAAAATTTCTTCCAAGTTTATTTTAGCTTAAGAATATTGGAAAGAACACAAGATTTTTTTTTTTTTTTTTTTTTTTTTTTTTTTAAGAGGGGCCTGGTTACATATCCTGGCCATACTAATTACTACTTGTGTGCTCTTAAATAAATCACTTCACTGCTAAAAGGTCTTAATCTCATCTCTGAAAAGGAGTTGGATGATCTCTAAAGTATTTTCCAGTTTTATAAAAGTCTTAAGAACAAATAAATAGATAACTCAACTATTTTATGTTTTTAAAGACTTGATTTTTAAAGGAAAATTGACTTCATCTAACATTAAATATTTTATGTATGACATTAAATCAGTCTAATAGAGCTTTGTATATTTTGGCTTAAAAAAAGAGGTAAATTAATTTTTTTTCTTTTCCATCTATGATTTTAAATAAAGGCACTGAGAAACTGGAGAGAACACAACCAGTTCTATTTTTTTTTTTTTGGGGGGGGGGATGATCAAAGGAATAAGAATGCTTAGTTAGAGAGAGAATCCTAAAAAGGAAGATGTGACAGAACAGTTCTACTGTATCAGAGAATGGAGCTAAAATTAACAGATGCAAGTTTCATAGATACAATCTCACATCATCTTAAGAAAAAAACTTTCAAACCAACTATGCACAAAAGAACTGAGATTTGGTGAAGTGGGAAAGTCTTCTGTCACTACAAATAAACCTTGCCAGAGAAATGTGACTTGGTAGAGTAAAGCCACTGGTCTTGGAGTCAGAGGACTTGGGTTAGAATAATGGCTTTGGCACCTATTAGTTTTGTGATGTGTAATTATTCTCAGGAATATGGAAATTGATTATAGCAAAAATAAACAAATGGATAAAAAAAGACCTGAAGCAGCATTCTTAAGTGGAAAGAACACTAAATTTGTAATCAGATCACTCTGGGATTAAATCTACCTTGTCCTAGTAATATGAGTGACACTGAGCAAATGACTTTTTCTCCTGTGCCTCAATTTCCTCTTTAGTAAAATGATTATTTCTGAGGCCCCTCCCAACTCTAAATCCATGATTCTATGATTGTAAATCTATCATTCCAATCTTACCCATTTTATATAATTTGGTTTTTAATACCAATCTCTCCCTTTACTCTGTAGTTGAACTGAAGAAAAAGGAAACTTTAATTTTCAATTTATTGTTTTGATAATATGTTCTTTGACTCATTATTTAGGATAACATTATTTGTTCATTTTTTAGGTCTTAGCCATTTCTTCATAGATCCTTTATTGCTTATAATTTTTATTGTGTTTTAGGCCATAAAGTATATATTTAATATTATTCCTTTCATTTTTGAGTTGTTGATGCCTTACCACATGACCCATTTATGTGAATGTGCCATATATTGAGAAATAATTGGTATATACCTTATGTTTCCCTTTCAGTAATCAACAATTTCAATAATTAGTAATTTCAAATATCAAGAGGTATATCATATCTAGTTTCTCTAACATTTTGTGCAGATCTTCAATTTCTTATATATATTTTCTTTGGACTTGAACATCAGAAAAAAATATATATTTATTTTTATGATACAGTATTCTTTTTCTTTTAAGTATTCCAATAATATATTATATGGTATACATATATTTCTTATTGATATTATTTCTTTATCCATGGCACCTCTAAACTTCATGTAGTTTGCTTTTAGAATATTTATTTTGAACATTACATTTTTATCCTTTCTTTGAGATTTTTCTTACTTCTGTTTTTTTTTAACTTAAAAATTTATAAATTCCTCATTAAAATGAGGAATTCTATATCATCTCATTTTAATTTGCTATAACTATGCTTTAAGAGTATTTTGTTTTCAGAAAATTTTCAGATTTTTTTTCTAATGTATTGACACCTTCCTCCATTTTGTGAGTGTGAATGAGTTAACTCCCCTCCCAGTTAAAATATAAAGTTTTTCCTCTCTTAAATACTATTACACTTCTTTTAGATATAGTGAAAAAAAAAAAAAAAAAAAAAAACATTGGCACTAGGTATCTGTAATTGATCCCAGTCTCCTCCCCCTGTTTTCATCTACCAGCTCAAATAACTTGGTTTTGTTTTCCACAAACATGTAAACTTTTTAAGGAATCAACAGCATTTTTCTGCCTAGTAAAAATACTCCCCTTTTCACTTTCCCCAATGGATTGGACATTTTCCCACCTTTCCCCTTTCCTATCCCAGCCCTATTTCCGATTCATTATACTGTACTTCTATTCTACTTCCCCCCCCCCCCCCCCCCCCCGCCATATTTGCATTCGATTGCCCCAGCCTAGATCAGAGTGTGATATATGAATGTAATTCCTCTTTCCCTATTTTGATCTCTATGTTTGAATAATTTTACATATAATTCCTCAATTTAAGAAAATAGCAAACACCATTTTCCCTCTGTGCCTTCTTTCTCTAGTATGTTTCTTTTTGAACAACCAAACCCAAATTAGACCCTGAAGGGATACCATTTTATTTATCACTTTCAAAATACAAGTACTTCAATTCATAATGACATCACCAAGCCCCTTTAAGCAATTTGAATATTTAATGATTTCTTTATACTCCATATATTTCAAATTTTTCTCAAAAGAAATGCTTAGAAGCAAAATTAACTTAAAAGTTCCCACATTTTCCATATTAGGCTTAGCTGAATTTTACATAAGTTATTTTCATTTGTAAGACATTTTATTTTGTTCTCTTGAATATCTTAATTATGCCCTGCCTTTTCTTAATTATATTTAGAAAAGCAATCCTGGGAAATTCCAAATGCATTTCTCTAGCATCTTAGTAATCAATTTCTGGACATCTGAAATCACATTTCTGGGTACCTTAAATCTAGAGTTGCTCACTTTTGGCATCCTATAGATTTTATTATGCTGGGCTTTTATCCTCTGGTTCAAATTCTTTCTGGAAATTCTCTTCAAGGATTTCTTTCTTCCTTTTTTTTTTTTTTTTTTTTTTTGCAAGGCAACTGGGTTGAGTGACTTAACCAAGGTCACCCAGTTAGTAATTAAGTGTTTGAAGCTGAATTAGAACTCAGATCCTTGTGACTTTAGGGCCAGTGCTTTAGACACTGCCACCTAGCTGCCCCATCAATAATTTCTTTGAATGTGGTAGTCAAGCTTTCTTTTTCATCACATTTTTCTAGAAACCTATGAATTTTAGATTTTCTGTGGAGATTACACAAGTTTATCTCATTTTATTGGTCTTTAACTTTGTTCTAACAATTTTCATTACACTATTGAAATTTTAGAGTTTCGAATACGTTATTTTGTCATAGTTTTGCCCACTGTCAAGATGTACCAGACTCTGTTTTGAGTTATTAATTTTTCTTTCAAGTTTCTCATTAAAAAGTATCATTTCACTCATCATTTCTTTCTTTGATTTACATACTGGGCTTTGAAATCACTTTAGAGTGTCTTGTACACATCCTATTCTGTGTTCTTTGATTCTAATCTGTAGTTATTGCAGAACTTTTTTCTTCTGGAAATTTCTCCAGGCATTTTTACATTCCACAAGATTTTTTCAGAGAAATAATTTTTTTTTCTGTTTTATCATGTATTTAGTCATTCTCTTTGTTATTATCTACAGGGATTTATGGGATTTTTTTTCCTCTTTTAACTGTTTTTAAACACTTTATTAGGTGTACTTCTTGTTATTTTTAAGGTGATCATTTAGATAAGAGCTTAGATATAACTTTACTCAGCCACCTTGTTGCCTCAAGGAAACTATTTTAGCAGCATACAATTTGCACTATGAAAGTCTAGAAAATGTAAAGATGCCCGAGGGAAGCTTCTAAAGCACCTTTACCCAATTATACTAATAACATCTAAATCTGTTGACCTTTAAAAATAGAACACTGATCTTTTAATAAAGCTTTTTGTTTGGCTAGGGACAGAGGTTGAGGCAGGGCAGACAAATGATAATCTAGGAAAAAGTAGGTTAAGTTTTTCTTTGGTGTTCTACCCTTCTCTTTCTCTTCTTTTCTTTTTTATACACCTTCCCAAATCATTTCCCCTTACCTTATCAAAATAGTCTCTTAGGTCATTCACAATAAAATTGCTGCCCCTTTAAGGAATCTTTATATTTTCTCAGATTTCAAAGTCTTAAGGTAAAAAGATTATATACTTTGATGACTTTTCAGATCTCAATTAGTTAGTGGGAGAACTGGATTTGGGAGAAAAGAAATTTGCTCTGCACTTCTTAGATCCTCTACCACATGGACAATTAACTATGCCATAAGAGATTTATTTCTGAGTAAGAGATCGTTGGTGAAAAAATTGTCTTGAATTAATATCATCATAAAGATTGTTATTGTCCTCAACGGTACAAGATTAAATAGGTACTGGGAAGTAATAAGCACTTAAAATACAAATATTTCCAAATATCAGAAAAAAATATATTGGAGCTAAGAAAGACAGTTTAGGTCTGCTTCAGTATTTCTTAGCAATGGGATTGCAGTTGTTGTGTCCAGTGAACTCAGAGAATACACAAAAAAAGCAAAACTTTTGCTTCAATTTTTTCCCTGAAGTTTTATCTGTCTTTGTTTCATTTCCCATTGTGGGAATTAGGCACATATGAATTAGGTACTTATAGATTCTTGAAACAAACTCTCTTTTCATTTTCCTTTATTTCAAAAAAGAACCCCGACTTTTTAAGGATGAAATAACGTTTATCATTAGGTATATGGCACTGAACATATTTGACAGCTTTTCTTCTCACATTTGTATGGTTCAGATTTTGCCTCATACACTCTACATCGAATGCTTCTACCTGCTAATTTGGCGACAGTTACCTATAAATAATTCAATGATCTGCCATTTCTTTCTCCCAACTTTCTCCCAACCAGTTTGTAAACCCTCTACAAATTATCAGCCAATTCTTGCAGTTTCTGCCTCCTAACCTTTCTCCTGTTCTTCCTTATTACATCAGCTCTTGCCTGAATCACTTCAATATTCTACTAATGGGTCTTCTTGCCTTCAATTAATCCTACTCAGTGAGTTTCTTTCAGGACAGATCTGGCCATGCTACATCAGTATTTACTAAACTCGTGTGATTTCTTATTGCCTATCCTATTTTTTTTCCTACCTAATTTTTTTCTAAAACTGTGTCCCATAGTTCAGTAATTCTATTTGGCTTTTCAAACACTTCACAATGTGGCCATAAGCTTCTTTTGATTTGGTCTTGGGAAACCTATATTCAAAAGTCTTCCTAGCTAATTACAACTCCACAAAGTCTACCCTCCATGGGCAAGTTTTAAGAAACTTGGGTCACATACGGGCTATGAGGAGTCATGAGAAGTACTTTACATATTCCATATAATCATATACCCTTTAATTGGTTACCAATAAGACAAAGTATTATGAAACTCATGGTTGCCTTCAGAACCACACCTGAGAGCACAAGAGTTCTTAATTCTCATCCATCCCTATGTATACTCTGAATTTTTTCTACCTCAACCATTTGGCGAAAGGGATCTTGGAAGGTGGAGCTTAAAACTCACTATAATCAATAATAACAACAACTGACATTTATATGATGATTTAGAGTATGCAAAGTGTTTTACATCTGTTGACTCATTTGAGGAAAAGAAATTGAATAGGTCCTGGCAGAAAAACCTAGAACTTTTTTTTCCTGGAAAAATAATGTTTCATCATTAGAAAGGAAGTAAGGGAGGGACTCAGAGACACTTACAGGGAGGGCACAGTGGACTTCCTTCTATGTTTACAAGGATATTGGATCATCAATCTTCAGCTGGACAGTACCTTAGTGGCTATCTACTCTCTCCTTTTAGAGATAAACTGAGTAGGCTCATGAAGATTAAGTCACACAGGTAATGAGCCTCAGAAAGGGGTTTAAACCCAGGGCCCTTGACTTTAGAAGCAGTGCCTGCTCCATCCAAATATCCTCTCAGATAGCACAATGAGGTCAGATTCCAGTGAGTGGAAAATGAGAAATGGTTAAGCAGCAGCAACAGCAAAATTGTGTTATTTCTATTACCATTATCACTTTACAGATGTGTGGGAAACGTTTGACCAACTCTATGGACAACACAAAAGGTAGAAGAAGCAAGGTGTTTATAGAGAAATGGGAACTAAAAAGCCAACATGTACAGTTAGTGACTTATTACAAATTTCTATTTTGGTATGTTTATTTAGAAATTAAAATTCTCAATTTTTCATTAGGAAAAAAAATAATTTAGAAACTTATTTTGCTCTCTAGTGTTCTGACTAGCCCATAGGGTTCATTATCCTCTTTAATACAAATCAGAGATTAAATCAATTCTTAAACAAGTTATTGACCTCTTCTCAAGCTCAAAATAAACATTTACAATTAATTTCAAATTAGGAAAAAAAGAAAGAAATGATATTTAAATCATTTAGCAGAGTATGAACTGGATGAAAACATACATTTATATAATAATAGCCAATTTTCACATAATGCTTTAAGACTTACAAAGCATTTTCCACATATATCATTTTATTACCACAACTCTTAGAGGTAGGTGATATTAATATTCCCATTTTATTATTACTCATTCCCATTTTGCAGATAAGGAAACAGGCAGATAGAAATGATCTGACTTGTCAAGGTCACAAAATCAGTAAGATCCTGAGATGGGCTATGATCCCACATCTTCCTGACTCATACTCTTAGCTATCTATGTACTTAGCTGTATCTTTGACTGTGAGTTTATGTTTTACCATATGCATATTCCATTGACTGCTGTTGAAGGTATATTTTTTACATGTCCCATATTCCATTTGAACAGTAAAACATTCTAGCAACAAATCAAATGAAAGAAAGATAGCACCATTTTAAGTATCACTGTTTTGTGGTCAAGCAACAGGAGTGAGATAAAACTCCTTGAGGAAGCCTTGTGAATTCATGTATATCATCTCATGATAATACTTCACATTTCTTCACATTTTTCACAAGTTTTCTAATGTAATCCCATTATTGCTGCTTTGTAGATGAGGAAAGAAAGCTCTGAGATACTATGTGAATTGCCCAGGATCACCCACCTAGTAGAGGGACTTCAACCCAGGCTCCTGACTCCAAGATCAACTTTATATCCTTCAAGGAGAGATACTTAACTCCTAGTTTTTCAGCCATATTCAGTGTATAACGAGTTCCTGACTTTATAAGATTTATGTCTGCTTCTTTTCCATTCCTAGAACCTCTTCAAACTTGGATTTGACTTGGATGCTAGATGTACAAACACATCTTTTACTATTACTTTGCTTCTTTCCCCTGACCTCTCATTTCTCAGGAACTACAGAGGAGGAATCCATTTTAAAACATGTCTTCTTAAAGTCACTCCATTTAGAGAAGCCTAGTGTAGCACATTCTAACTTTTTAATTCCTAAAAGCAGGTATATGATCTCCATCAAATGTTCTCTTGGCATTAATGGAAAGCTAGATTCTCCAAAACAGAGAAGCCTCCAAATTGTGCCATACAGAGAATGTCTACCTTTGCTTCCTACATAACTACACTAATTTCCTTTCCACTAATTGTTTTTTCCTCTCTAATCAAGAAAAACTTACTGTTTGTCACTAGTGAGCTATACTTTTTAGCCACTTAGACCAACTCTATTGGCTAAAATAACAACTTCCATGTAAAAGCATGTTCTTATCTTTTAAAACCTAAATTAAAATTTCTTCCAAACTAACAGTGCCTGGCCACAGACATCCCCATGAAAACAGATCTACCTTCACCAATAGGACAACTGGTTTCACACTAAGAGGGATATTAAAGATGATTTAGTCATGGTCAACCTCTTAATCTGACAAATTAGGAAATTAAGATACTAAACAATTTATCCAAGGTGTTACACAGGTAGTAAGCAGCAAAGTTGGGGCACTTGTATAATTTCTTTAACAATACAACTTATAGCAA